>NC_135553.1:13300000-13382500 GCF_964340395.1 Glandiceps talaboti
ACAAATTGTTGAATTATGATAGCTGATCGTCTCCTAGAGATTGGAAATTCGACTTACTAAGGGGATATCACATTCATAACGAATTATGTGATAACGATCCACAGATTGATAAAATGGATGATGTTAGCACACAGCTGATACTCAAGACCAAGTTATACCACGTTCATTTGTAAGAGAGCGTCATATTCCTTTCTAGTATATATAGATCTAGTGGCTCAAACTGTGATAATCTGTATCGCCACTAGAAAGTATATACATACAGATAATGTTTTGCTTTTAATGATTTGAAAGCATCTATTGGCGTCTGTATATTCATCGATTGTTTTATTGTGTTGTAGCATCGCACACTGTGCAAATTAATTCATGTTATGCCACAAAAAAGACATCACAGTTGGCACACATTTGTAACACAATTGAAAATAGATTTTAAAATAATATTACCTGACTCTCAACTATGCACGTCATTTCTTCATTCACTGAAATGATCGGAAGTCCCAGGTAGGCGGTTGTCATGCTAATGTGCCTATTAGCGATGTAATTGTCGATATAACTACCTCCGTATACAGCACTGAGAAGCGTATGCACCTGGTTCGGGACGATGTCGTGGCAAAGAGTCCTCACGATCTCAATGTGGTCTGTGGAGTTGACAACATCTGCAATCAATTGTAAGTGATATCCGGGTACCTCCCGAGTAAGCGCGTCCGATATTCTCTGAACTGTCTCGTTTAACAGGTAGAAATGGCTTTGACTCGAAAGTAGAGCACCAAGTCTCACCGTCTTTAGGTCTGTTCTGTTTTGCGCCAGAATATGTTCATCTTCCAAAGTGAACGTTGTCTGTGTCGTTGATGTCGTCAACGAGGGGGTGGTGTTGTTGTTATTGTACGGAAGAACATCCTGGCAATTAACCCAGAGAAGCCATTGCACGACTATAGCGTACGCACCGAACCATAAACGCTCACTTTTCCGAGTTAACATTAACAATGTCATTATGCCCGTTTTGTGTGGGCACGTTCCTTGTTTAAATGATACCACGTACACACCTCTACACAGGTCTTCTTGGAGCGTGATCCGCCAGAGTCAGAGCACAGTTGGCACAACTTAATATCTGCAAACGGAAGTCACAGAGATGAAGTGAAATTATGGTTTTCAAATTATGAACGAGGTCTACTGCTCTGATACTTAGGATGAGCTTGCGGTGTATATTGGTTAGAAAAAACAAACAAACGCTGCGTTAAATTTCATTGGTCGGGAAATAAAAGCGAAAATGGATATCGCCGACATACCCGCAAAAATTCGACGCAATTACAGAAAGTATTGAAACTGTCCACACGATAGTCTGTTCATCCACTACAAAAGATGTTTGTTAGTATTATTTTTGGCTTTGTTCATCCACTACAAAAGATGTTTGTTAGTATCATTGTTTGCTTTCATTGACCAGACCAATGATTTATGTCCCTGGAAAAAATATCATTATTCGACTACAGTTAGTAGTAATTTTTCTTCCAAAAAAATACTTTTACCTCATATTTTGCTGCGACGTATGGTTAAACAAATTTGACGAAACCGATAGCAAGCTACGCCCAATTAAGTAACAAATTGTTAAAACAGTTTTAATAGTGTCTTTATGTGGCAACTGAACGTATAAGGTCTTACGAAACAAACCATCACGTGACCATCACCATCATAGATAAATAATGTGTGACGTCCAAATCACAGTTCGTTTCAGTGTCAACTCCACCTTCAGAATATAATCGCTTCGATGTAAATGGTTAGAAAGTTAAGCACGTCATCGCGTGTTTCGTGGTCTATACCCTTATTTCTAAACGTGTACGGGTAGCGATTGATTGAAATGTCAATTTCACAGACTGACAAATGCTAATGAGACATCTATTTATAGGATTTAGATTCCTGGTTTATTTTTACGCTTTGATTTCATGAACAAACATCTCTGAAACAGCCAGTACTGAAAATGTTCATTATATGTTGTGGTCTTGCAAACACAATCATAGTCAACATAGAGAAATAACACCGTGCTTGTGCCTCCTATTCCCTTTCTATTTTTTGTTTTAAATACAGACTGAAGTAACAAGTATATCATCAGTTATGGTAATCCCAAGTGCTATTTCTAGTTATCTAAAAAAAATTCGTTTGTATTTGGTCTCAGCAGTTTTTATGGTTTTTTGGCAACCTTTGACACCGTCAGAGATAATTTGAAGCTTTAATAGTTATAATGTTCAGAAGCACAAATAGGTAGATAGCATAATCACGTGTTGTTGTCCACACTCCTGTTTGTTATTAGAACTAGTAAAAATTTTACATTTTAGTTTTATCTTTAAAATATTCGCTGACGTCACGTCTCCACACCTTGTAGAACACATCGTGACGTCATGCATGCTTTACATTTTCAAATTGTTAATACAACCATGGCGATTCGCCAGACAACATTCACATGGATGGCTTCAGCGGATGTCGTCATACTACCGCACGCCAACACGCGGTGATTATAAGAGATATTCACCACATTTGAGACCATTCAAATGAACTCAAAGAATATGTGGAAACGAATGCAACATGTTGAATAGCATACACCAGTCGAATCTTGCTAAATCTACGCTGGGTGCATTTGTGATGTCTTTTTTCTTCATGCAACCAAACAAATACATTTTCCCTAAAAAATGTTCATTTACTTATAAAGAGACACTGTCGATTGTATCTGTAGGTAGTGTAATGACAGGTTAGGAAATCAGGAACGAAAGGCTAAGCTCTTTTTAAACCCCATTGTTGTCACATTACATATAGTGTGACTTGTTTCTATATATGTATATATCTATATTTGGCAGTACTCATAGAATACCAGTATTCAAAATCGCGATACAAGCTAGATCATACACCGTCAGTGACAGCAATTATCATGCTTTCTTTCGCGACTTGTTTCGTGAATTTTACGTTGTATGAGCAAATGTGAACATGATGGTGGATATAGGCAATGGTTGAGGGGCCGCATCGTAAATTACAATTACATTACATTTTTTCTGATCATGTTATGTGTACAGCTATACATACAGGTTTATTTATAGATGAAACAATTAGCATAAAATCACCAAAATACTACAGTGTCAGAAATGACATAATTGCAGCCAGATCAGCTTTAATATGGTTTATCATAGCAGCAGTCACTGTAGAACTAAATAATGACCACCTTAGGAAGTCATTCTAAATAATTTAGTTTTCCAATTTTCCTGACTTCAATTCTCGGTGAAATGGACCTTATATATTGCTATTGTATATTATATTAACCCGTTCACTCTCGTAACAAAGTCTTCTAACTAGGAAGATCAAGAGAGCTAATCACACTCTTTATTTGGAAAATATTCATGCCGGTTCGTCCATTCGCCACTATATTCCCCACGTTTGAAAGCTAGGAAAGATTGTTTTGTGCGTTTTAGCCTCGCATTTTTTTTTCAGTTTTACTTAATATGAAAGCGAAGTTAGCTTGTTTGACAGACAACACAAACGTGAAACCCCTGCTGGTTTCCATACTCTTGTCACTCGCTTCTTCTGCTTCTGCTTATGTTTTGGGAGCTTATTATAATTAGTATTTCATGCGTACAGAAGATCTGTTGAAAAAATAACACGCAAATGAAGCACCAACAAACAAATGCAAGAACAAAAACAAAGTAGGATAAAGTACGCAAATGAGGTACCGAGTGTCGTCTGCTAAAAAAAAGACAAACGGCGCGAACCTTTTAATTTTTGATAAGACGTGTGTGTAGCACAAACGCAAACTGCTTAATTTTAAATAATTCTCACGGCGTGTATGTTCGATGGTTACTGTATATGTACCGGCAAGATTTTACATAAGTAATGCCCCCTTTGAAATTAGCAGGAGTGGACACGTTGGCGCAACACCGCATACGTGACAATTATGTCATTCCCGTATACCGTCAGTACACCCCGTGCATTGATCGATGATATAATCTTGTACGTAGGTGTCATTATGCTGTATTGTGCGCATGATCACGTTCGTACAATTCAAAGACACGTACCGTACCATAATGATCGTTAGCCCCAACAAGTAGCTTTCGGCGACTATTTATACAAGTTAAATCACAATGTAAGTAATGAGAGATTCATGTGAACTCCAACATATCACTTCGACTAAATGGGCATCTTAGCTACACAACACTCACAGCCAATTTCAACCCAAACAACTCTCTGAGGTGTGAGACAAACTACATTAGTACAGTGGAAACAGTCGGGTGTGTCATGAATAATTGCTTTTGCGATGAACCAGTGTGGTTTAGTTGGCCGTAAAATGCATTGAAGTAGAAAGAAACCCATTGATGTCTAAATTATCAATGTAATTTTGACAGGTTTTGCTTGTAATGAGATGATTGTGTTCCATTGCATATTGTTCAAAATGTTACATGTATAGTGTATACATCTATTAGTAACCTTATCAAAATATCCATAACATAGATACATGCATGTAGTTACATGACGGTATATATATATAGACACATGGATATATATATATATAGATAAATAAATAAATACATGTATACTTTCATGCATGCATGCACGCACTGTCGGTTGAAAAACGCACGCACACATACATACATACATACATACATACATACATACATACATACATACATACATACACATACATACATACATACATACATACATACATACATACATACATACATACATACACACATACATTCATTCGGACGGACGGACGGACGGACAGACAGGCAGACAGACAGACAGACAGACAGACAGACAGATAGGCAGACAGACAGACAGACAGACAGAGACGTACACACACATGCACACACGCGCGCATACCAATGCAAAGAAGTGTTCCACTTGAGTTTAAAAAAAACAAATTCGAAATTGTAAGTTGAACAAAAGTTAGGTTTAAGAGTATATCTCATATCTTCTTTGTATTTTTCCAAAGTAAATATTTCGGTTAGGCTAAATAATATATATAAACTTAGGTGACTGTTATCGACAACACGTACAGTGTACATCATGTGTATGTAGAATAGATGTCAATGACCTTCAACGGAAGATTTTTATCAGAAACTCGACCTTACAACGTAGTCTGATGCATGTCGTCTTTGCGATGACATTACAATATAAAATAGGATCGAAGGTTCTCATTATAAGAGCTTGCATCAGTTTTGACTTCTTTAGTGAGGAATCTTTAAAAGGGAACATCACATTGCACACCTCTGTACGACAATAATACTCGCCAAAAATTATTTTTGCGCTATTGTACCCACCGCGTCTTTATTTTTAACATAGTCCCTTACATAAACCACCAAACGACAATAATCTGAATAATATTATATAAAAAACATCATATTTTCCTTACCCGTGTGTTTGCGTAGCTGTCGCCAAACTCTATACCAGTGTTTCAAAGAAGGTGTTTAAAAAAGAGTTAGAACCACACCGTCCAGAACACTCTACACATATGACATAATGACTGGTTGTATACGTATACCATTTCACCTTGACCATTTATCATAACATTGAACTGATAGTATCTCCGCAATTGAATTGAACAAACAGTGTCATGATTTATCACAATTATTCATCCTTGACGTTGAGGTTCTAAAGATGACATGATATGGCATTTTGATATAATTTCAAAATAACGGTATCTAAGTAAAATGCATTAGGATTAAAAGCAAGTACGATTTGTCAAAAGGGTTAGTTAACAATGACATGAGTTTATCCTCATCACATTCTACATGTTATATCCGTTTCTTTGTGAAATTTAGTCACGTAAAATCACAATACCTGTCAAACATGTATGTCGATATAAATCTTAAATGTAATTATATTTTTGCAACGTAGATCTCGTTTTATTTTAGAGTTGACCACTAGGGACTGGTGTCAAGTCACATTTCAACTATTAAGGAACATTTTATGATTTATTAAATATGTCGTACTTTGAATTTATTCAAGGCAAAGTTTGATACATAATACTATGTGTCCGTTCAGTAAACCCAACATATAAACCGACTGACAAACAGACAGACAGACAGACAGACAGACAGACAGACAGACAGATAGACACACAGACACACACACATACGCATGGACTGATGATGAACGGACAGACGAACGGATGGACAGACAGACGTACGTACGTAATAAATAAATACATACATACATACATACATACATACATACATACATACATACATACATACATACATACATACATACATACATACATACACGCACGCACGCACACACACACACATACATACATACATACATACATACATACATACATACATAATAAATACATACATACATACATACATACACGCACGCACGCACGCACACACACACACACACATACATACATACATACATACATACATACATACATACATACATACATACATACATACATACATACAGACATACATACATTAGTATTAGTATTTTCATTATTTGTTTAATTATTA
Source organism: Glandiceps talaboti (assembly GCF_964340395.1). NCBI lineage: Eukaryota > Metazoa > Hemichordata > Enteropneusta > Spengelidae > Glandiceps > Glandiceps talaboti. The sequence goes on from NC_135553.1 coordinate 13,306,495, forward strand.
TTCCGTTTAATAGTACCTTTAGGGGACTATTTCTTTTATACAATGAAATTCAATCCGTCGTATTTGTAACCGTGTCCTTTAGAGAAGCTATCGCTATTTGCATGTAAATACCCCTGTGTACAAAGTCTACTTATCATTATGCACAGGTTCGTGCTGTCATGCAAAATAGTTTGTAGTGGTAAAGCCATACCTGCGAATTAAGTTAACAGATAGCAATAGGTACAGATGTTTCAGAAAATATGTAATTTAGAACTATCCCGAAAGCTGTCGAATTCCAAACGCAGTAACATATACACAGTATGCGTTCATTTAGTGTGTGCGCTTAAAATTGGAGACATTCCAATCTGTGTTTGTATCCCTTTGTTAATCAATAGATGACTTTGTATAAAGGATACCTGTATGACTGTAAATATGGAAGTACGTGTAATATATAGGAATGAAGTCATGGCATTATGACAACCTTAAATTTTAAGTTTAAATTTACTTGTTCTGCTCACAGCTACGCGAACGCTAGCAATGCTTACATATCTTCTTGTTCGTTTTATATTTTCGCACATTTTATCAACGTTCACGAATAAATTGTTACTCTATCAAAACAACACATCACACATGTTCTCAGTGAAAAGTTTTGTGGTGACAAACTTCGTACATGTACATGTGCTGTGGTTTTCTTATGTGAGGAAGACCAAAAATTGAGAACATCACACATTGGTACGACAGCAAAAGATGCATACTTCTGAGACATTTAGTACTGGAATACTTACATGTACTATGAAAAAGGCGAAGACAGAATGGAAAAATCCATACAGTAAATAGTTAAAACAGTACGTTCCTCATCTCCTTGTTCACAATTGTCACCAGCAAACTATAACCTTCCATTCGCTTCGCCGATCTAATCCAATGAAGGAATATTCGCACTTCTTTATGCATACCATTTATAAATACTAAATTTCTAATTCAATATATATTTGAATAATGGAAGTTGTCGTGAACTCAGAGTGAATTTTTTTGACCCTGATTCCCTAAAGGAGACATGCAACGTGCATCGTGTCTGAATTATGATCCAATTCGATTCCCAAATGTTTTTTAGACATTAACGTATCCACGAATTTACACTTTGTTATTGCTATATTTCACACGTTGTTTGACTTATTCGTCATCAAATACATAAACATGTCAGAGCATTAACTAGCATTTCTATCTCTTGAATTACACTGAATTAAAAAATTCAATTGCTTTTACTTTTTTCTCGTATATTATAATTGGTAAGATTGAATAGATTACGCAACGGGAATGTATTTGGGTTTGATTTATGCAATTACGCATAACAAAGTGGTAATGTTTTGATGAGAAAGGGTTTTGTTATTTAATATTTATGGTTTGTTTTCAGCCAAGAATTATTATCACTACTTGACAAAAAGGTGTCATCGTCATTCAATTTATAACCCTCGTCATTCACACTTGCACGATGATATACTGTAATGACCTTGAGAATAATAAATATGGGATACACAAAGCAATCAACTACAAGAACGCATCATTACGATTTACGATTTCACTGCCCCTGTACTTGTATCGTTAGTTAAACCAAGCCTTTGTTACAGAGTTTTGCAGGTAATTGTTACATGGCTGTGTTTGAGTCAACAATGCAGAAACCAATACATGTAAAAAAAACTGCACAATACTACACTTTAAAGGGACACACACTGAGTTCATATATACTTGGGCGTAGTTTGTGCTGCAGCATACTTAATTAACTACCACTTGAAATTGTCTGAACTCAAACCTGGAATTGAGATAAACGATGCGATGACGTAATTTATCGTACGCATCAAAAGCGCACCAGGGATTCGCCACTATGCAATCAACTGTTCTAACAATGCTAGAAGACAGTCGTAATGTTAAAGAAGACGTACATTGACGTTAACATTATACTGGAGTGTGGTTTTTTAAAAATAAGAATTGTCTTCAGGAAAAAAAGCTTATAAACTCATTTTGAAACATATTAAGATAGCAAGATTGAACTACGACAGTTTCTTTCTACAAAATAAAATTAACTAATGCGCCACCATCGAATTCAAATATCGAATGCAAACATCAAAATATTGGCGTCCGCGTGTCCTTGTCCAGTCTCGGTACGTCCAAGTGGTTTACATTCCATGCATAATGTAACAGTAAAAAACGTTGTGATATTGATATCTTAACATGTAGAATGTGTATTTCACTCTTGAGGTTTATATGCTTGCACAAAATAGGGTCAGTGAGAAGTAACCTGCAATGTAATTATCATATATAATTCTCAACGCTACTCGTAAGCATTATTACGTTTTTACTTATTCATTTCTATAGCCACACTTAAATTAAAAATTACTTTGCCACCCCAGATAACACAGCGCCTCCCTCTCCTAAGATATTTACAAATTAAAACAAAACTGATATTTTGGAATTGCTTATCAGTAACTCAAAACCGCACAATAATACACGATTATGCATGCGCAGTTACTAAATTTCAAACGGAAAACATAATGCAATTCCAACTACCAACGTATTAAATCGATAAGTATTTGGAACGATTTATGAAGGCTATCGGTAGACCGTTTTATAAACAAGAAATGGGTTACACATGTATAGTTAAATATTGATAAATGAATAACAGTGAATGCGCCTGACAATGTATGAAGCATCAACGTCAGGGAAAGACCTTCCCCTCCAAGGTCTGCGTAGTATGAAGTGAGCTAACGAAATTCTTCACACTGTGATAACATTAGGTAAATACAATTATGATACAAAAAGGAATAAGAGCAGTGCATCTAATGTTGATTATGGTGACACTCTTATCAGCCTGAGTGAACATCCATGCAAACTGCACACAAGTAAATCGTCTGCTTGAACACCGTAAATTTGACAGTCGACAAACACTGCTCGCCGTTACATAAAAGAAACCTGGTGATTTGTCTTGTCTTAACATTTTTATTATTCAGACATGCATCCATATTATCATATTGATTAAGGGTGGCATATACGATGAAAACATATATATGCATTAATGTTCGGAGAATTTAATGTTAAATCGCGCGATTTGACCTTGAATACATATATTGTGACGTACACTTGGGATAACGTTTACCATAGTACATCGTATAGAGCAGTACCAAGTATACAACAGTTAGATATTATTCAACTGAAGATTACGTAACTGAATATTAAGTATAATTCGTCTGAAGATTAAGTATAATTCGACTGATGATTAAGTATAATTGGCCTGAAGATTAAGTACATATCGACAGAAGTTTAACCATGTAGTCCACGAGTAGAAAAAACAGTTATTGCGTAATAACATTTGTTTTATGCAAGGACAGTTAAGACTTTACCCCTTTACTCAACCTTACCTGTACAATTTTATATCATTTTCAATAAGTTAAGATTACGGTTTTTATAAATGTTCTTTAAAATTGCTTTATATTCAAAATTAAATCTTGAATATTAAACTTTCTTGATCTTGTAATAGAGTATATATATTCGATCGGAAATATCAGTGGAGGAACAATGCCTAATATAAATTAATATTGCATAGAATCCTTTATATACCCCGGGATGAAAGCGTTGGCATTAATAATACATTCATCAAAATCCCAATATGGCTTACAAGGAATGGATATCATGATAGTTTTCACGGAAGTTTGGAGTTAGACTGAATATGAAGGTGTGATGAGTATGACACGGTTACCATTCTACGTCAAAGGATCGATTACTAACACTTTTGTTATATATATTCATATCATATTTCTGTAAGAAAGAATTGATAATTGATGAGCTGTTTTCCAAGAGTTTTGTATGACTTATTGACCCAATCGGATCCTCGGAGAAGGACTATGACATCGTGTTATGGTAATACTGTTTGCTTCAGATCTATATCTGGAGGTTCAACGACCGAACTCATACGACCGTTTTGCATATATGCAACTTAGAATCAGGTGTGCTTGGTATTCGAAGTATTCTTGGGAGTTGTACTTATTTCTCCAAATTTTGAATTTTGAATTTAGATGACTGAATTTTGAATTTTGAAGAACCGCATCGCATATTCCTCAAACATCTGCAATAGTTTTGATATATTTATAAGCACATGCCGAAGATATTTCATAAGAATGACAATATCCATTAGTAGAACATGTAATCAGTCTAACGGTAAAGCATGTGGTAATTATATTTTAATAATAACAAACTCGATTGGATATTATAACATGCAACTGTCAACGTAAGGAATGCAGTCATTTATCAGGCAGTCATCAGAAATTCCAAACCCGAACAAAAAGAAAAGATAGGCATCTTTCATTACACTGTGATCAATAATCCCAGAGATATTAGACATAGAGCAATACTGAATTAATACCTAACTTTGTAAATTGTAGGGAAGGTATCTTCAATCCAAAGTACATTAATAGCTCATGTAACTTTAAGGTCAGGGGTCAAATTAAAACAGTATCGATTATATGTCCATCCTTCGGTAAAGTCCCTCTGAAGGTACTGAGCGCTTGCTTTTATGTTTGACCTTCGTAGTTTATGTGATATATCATTACTGAATTATTTTGTAGTCCATCATTTATGTATTATCACGTAGATAATAAACACTAGCGTCATATATAATTATGGTAACAAGCCTTAGTGTAAACTCCGATGCCGAGTTTGATCGATGATAATTTTCTCTTCGCTAAATCTCAAGGTCTAACACAGATGACATTAAAAAAACAAAGCGACAAGGTACGTTGAGTGACAGATGCTTTACATAAGTTACAGTCTTGCTCATGTTGCATATTCGATTACTGCATAACACTAGACAGTATGTTGAGTGAGCAACTGCATGTAAAGTTTGACGAATCACTTCCATTTCAATTGCAATATAGAAATAGTTTGAAACCTTAGTTGGAAAAAAAATCACTATACACTGATAACCTGCACGAGGGATACTTGTTAGACAGGACGAATCATTTGAGAGGAATACACTCTCTGTGATTATTAGGTATTCTGATTATGATCTTTCTCAATCGCTGGCATGTTCAGAGTGATTTTTAAGCATTCGTTTTGCTCATATCATCCAAGGCTTTTATGGAAAACTGAACGAACAATTGCACATAACAAATTGCGTATATTGTAACATATATACATGTATCAAATGTAATAGTTTTCATATCTTCCAATATGAATGTAAAGTAACATTCTGTTCTTATAAAATCCCGCCAGTTCAATTCAATGCATAAAACACATGCATACGATGTTCTAACGTAAATAATATTCGTTGTTTGTATTAGTCGAGTCTAGATATCTACGAAGCTGCCGTGTATGTCATAATTAGACAGGATATTTAAAGGGGCATTTAAAAAGGAAGCATTAGGATATATAACCTTGGTGTCGACTAGAACTTCTCATTTGTCTTACTACAGATCATAGGGTACGGGGCAATGGTCGTACCAACGATGTATCAAAGTCCAATATAATGTATGGCTTGCATAAGTGCCATCAATCAAGAGTACTTGAGTAAATTCGACTTCAAAAATGAAGTAGAAAACTCTTTTACTTTAATTTTTCCTAGTTTTTTTTCCTTTAACAGTATGATACTTTAACATTCGTGACGAATTTAGATCTTCCATGTCGTGAAACAACCTAGCCAGTGGCTTCTCAACAACGAAAGTTATAATTCAAGAGTGAATGCTCAAAATACTAGCATACTTTTCAGACAGTATTAGCCTAAATGATGGGATTACGCCCACCTCTGTTATATAAGTAACGCACTACATCAAAGTTTCGAGTTACTATTTGTTGTTTTAGAGGTTGAAATATGAGAGTACATATCGTGACTGCACGTGCATTATATATTTTTCATTCTCAAATTGTCTCAATTTCCTTCATGCTCCAATTAACACAATAGGCTGCACAGTATTTGATGGTGCATTCTTACTAAGTCCTTGTCTTAGCTTAAGGTTGATGGTTAGCAGCCTTCTTCGAGTTATTATTAAACATTTCAAAAGTCCGTACTCTGAGATCGAAATGAGAGTAGTAAATTAAATTACTTGATATATCAATTGCAAACCGTCATGGCTTCAAGTATATAGGACATTTGATTGGGGATTCAGACATTAGGATTTTCTGTAGCTTACAGATAAGTTTTTCAAATGACATGCGCACAAAATAGTAATACTTAAAGTTTGTCTTTGTTAGTTCAGGGTATTTTCCTTTGGGGCGAGAGGATGTCTACCCATACTAATGTTTTTATAGTAAATTGTATGTGTATCAAAGATACGGTAAAATCAATCAAAATACTTAAGCATACGAGTGTAATTATTTTCATTAATGTTAGACTCCCTCCTTTCAAATAACTTACTTGACTTACTCCCAAAATTGTTATGACTTGTTCATTTCCATGTAAAGCTGTCACGTATACAGGACTACTCTTTATGAAAAGAGGATTTTTGCCCATTTAGCTGTTTATCATGCGACTAGATATAGAAGGCATGTTGCGATAGTAACTCTTTTAGAGTTCAGTTTTTTATAGCCTACAGGGAATGTATAAATCATCGCTAAGTGTCTTATTGATTACTCATTGGGAAGCATACCTCTTGATCGTTAACAGATAACAGTATGTCAAACAAGAATGATATCAAGTTCAACATCGTCATTTATCTCTCAGGACGCCTTGATCAGATATACAAAACAACGATTGAAACATGAGTTTACATTGCGTATTGATGAACTCACCGGGACATTGCCAACAGTTTGCGGTGCTTCAGGTCATTTGCTACGTTATTATACATCTATGCATTGATTTTAAACACCTAAAGTCGTAAACATTAAAGTCTTAAAAATGACATTGTCATTCAAGCCACTAACACTTCTTTATTAATTATTTCGTTTACCCTGGGTCTCTGTACTAACGTACATGTTTTGATTGAACAATAAAGGACCAGGCGTATAGGTTGCAAAATATATCGATTGACAAAAATTGTTATAATAAAGGTTTAGGTATATAATAGTTCTGAATACATCAAGGGTCTTATAGTGTCTATTGTATTCATCTAGTCATGTTTGTCTATGCAATCATTCTTTATTCTGTTTCCAAAGTTAAGAAGTCTATTAGTATGATGACGTATGCGTTTTAGTCATTAACTCTTGATTGAAAGTCCATCAGTGCAAGTGAGGAATTAAACATGTGGAGACTTAAGTCGAATCAATTTAGACGCTGATGATGGCGTCTAGCTAGCTAATATATAACATGGTCGCAAACAGCATCTAACGCTCATTTAAGTCATGATTGTACTGATAACGGAAATCGAAATTCAATGGTGTGAAGTGCGTAATAAAGAGAAGAGATGGTTTAGTCGACATGACTTATAATTGAATCGATAAGGTTATTAGAAGTAGGGGTATCTGAATCTATAAACAAGATACTGTGCATCCAAGGGTGTAACGTTTGATGATATTCATTCTTAGTCTGAGTTTTGGTTCCCCAAAAAAGAAAATTAAGCACGATGTGTTAATTACAAAACGTTTCAAAGAAGCTTAAGTATAACCAACATTATCCGTAAAAATGACTAAGAACATGTAATCATGTAATCATCAGGAGTTGAACTGGCGGGATACCAGTGCTATTTATTAATCCAAGTAACGAATCCAAGTTTTTAGTTGCATTTAATGAATTAACTAGTCATACAATTATAACCTTAAACCGAGATTTGCATGAAGTCGCGATCGTTTTGCATAAAGTCTTTGATTAACATATTATACGATAATGTATATTATGCCAATGTGTATGGAAAAAGAATGGTTTATCCAAAGTGATAAATCACAAATTTAACGGGGGTATTATTATACAGGAAGGGCAGAAATACAAATAGAATAGATAATAGATTGGCCTTGTCTGGCTTATTTAACCTTGGCTGGTCAATCTTGAACTTGTTATACATGTATAGATGTATTATTGAAATCACGACGATAGGTGTGATCGTGTGTGAAATGAAATCATGATATGGACATTTGGGGATTGAGTTAACTTATTCATTTTTTTGGGATAATGTCAACGCCAGTCATATTTAAATATATACAGTTATATTTAGACTGAGTTCTGCTTTCATTAGTAGTGCTATTTAGGCGTCAATTTGTTAATTTTATATATATATATATATATATATATATATATATATATATATATATATATATATATATATATATATATATATATACATGCTTTTAATAAGGTGCTCGTTTATATCTAACTCATATTAAAGATACAGTTAATGTATCCTATTTCTAGTAGTGTGTGCATTATATCAGAATGTTCGCCTGTAGTTACTCCGACAGGTAATAGGTAGCGCGGAAACCAATGTGTATTACGTACGTTAAACGTTTAACCCAAATTTTTGGACATGTTACACGGAGACACCTTTTATAAATCCTCCAACAAGAAAATATACTGCAAGAAACAAGTATACATATTGCCTGTACATCAACATCAGCTCCTTTCACTACTTTCCTTTCAAAAGATCATCTTTTGCTCAATAAGAAAACTCATCAAGTTTTCATGCATAAGATAATGCAATTATGAAAGCGTGTAGTATACAATTGAATTTGTCAGACATTTGTAAACAGTGTGTGACTACCGACTTATTGCTCTACATACTCCAATTAACACAATTGTTACGAAGTGTTCTTGTCATTCTATTACCACAAAGCAAATAAGTATTAATCTGTCTGAAACAATTTTAATTACCATTTTTCAAAAAAGGTCTCAAGGACAGTTCAACCTTTGTATATTGCAGATAATATGTGCGTGACTATCAATATGATAAATTATCTTATTAAGTTTTATCGTCACGGGAGATATTATTCATATTGTGTAGTAGCTGTGGTCACATTCTATTAGTTCGGGCATATATAGTCACTATTAGTTCGGGTACTATATATAGTCATATATATTTATCTTTATTTCTAGTTGGGCTTACATTCAGGTAGATCCATGTGTTAATTTATGGTCAGTTTAAGGAGATTGTACCTAGGGACCAATTTATTTGAAAATCAAAGTTCTCCACACATCTCCAAACTTTGCGCCATCAAGGCCTCTTCCTGGTCACATGGAAATTTTGCAAGAAATGTGAGTTGTTCACTATTTTAAGGGAATCGATAACCATTTATTTTCTATACAATGTACAATGGCTATAGTTATTTTAATGCCGTTTTGACCTCATTTCGAAAACACTTTGCCTTGTGATGATCCCTGTTTGTTTTTCTTGACGTCAACTGAGTTTATTTTAATATAGCAACATCGATAGAGTTATAACAGCAAAGAAAATAAAGACTTACTTTCGAGACGAGTACTATATCAAAGCCCTTGGTATACTTAAGATAGCAGCTGAGCCTGTGAACACAAATCTGAATCTGGCTTGACATGACCATGCAATGCAATGATGAATAGTTCAGTCAAACAATTCGTTGTTCAAATATTTAGACAAATTCAAGTAACCATGAATATTTTTCACACATACTTCACTTCGAAAATTACCTGTCAATTCCACGTCCTATTTAACAATAAGTTTACAATTTGTGACAAGGTTTGTGACTGTTATTCAGCGAATTTGACCTGTAACATTTAGGTTGTAACAGACATATGGGACACACTGTCATGGTGAAGTGGGAAGTAGTGATCGGTTGGGAATGGCTTTGTGAATACAAGCTCAAAACTCGAGTCGAACATGTCGCTCAACTATATTAAACGTAAAAGCATCAAAATGGCAGATGGTAGTATTCATCCACAATGACTGATTTAAAATAGCAGCACGCATCTAATGAAAAGATATAGATTTCGTCAGTGTTAAAAAAAAACATATTTGCATTCAACGTTGTCAATATTTGACACAGCTGAAATTGAAATCGTCTTGCGATTTAATGATCAAACCACATCTAGCCACATACTATATAAACAATAAGTGTGGTAAGTAACGTTCATACAAGTTATTTAAACAGTGTCAATAAACCTGGATTAATATGGTCGGAAAATGGTTGACACTAAAGAATGATTTGAGACACTCATACATACCCTAGTCGTATGCAGGGTAATGCAGTTGCACACAATTTACGTGTTCAGCTGTTTGCATTGCATGCACAGAGTTTATAGCATGCATGTATAGTTCTGCCCTCTCACTGTGCAAGTAGTCACACTAATTGCACGTAGGAAATGATTCTTCATCCAAATTAGGTGGTACTCTGTCGTGATAGCAGTCCTGCTTGCATAAGGAGTAAGTCGTCCTTTCCTTGAGGGAAACGCGTGCACCGTCTGCAAGCAGGACTACCGTGATAGAGACTCTTCAGAATCGCAATATCACAATTTACGACCTGTTCTCTCGGTCGCGGTCCAATGAATGTTTCGCAGAGATATTTGTCTGTAAGACATGATTGTGATAACGTTATGGCAAAAACCTTCATCGTTCTCACACTTTGTACTTACAGGTACCCAGGGTTGGAATATTTGTCCGTATCTGCTAAGGTCTAAAAAAAAATTGTATGGTTCCAACAACCCGACCTCACCTAGTTTTTCATGCCAACCATAAACTTTTTTTTTTACATATTCGAGAAAAAAAAAGATAACATCGCGAATATTGTGAAGACTCGCGAGAAACTTACATCAAAAAAACAATAGCAAATTCTTCTTCGAATCTGAAATGACTGTACATCTAGCCTGGTGAGAAGAAACCAAAAAAAACAGAGACCATATGGAAAACAACGAAAAACATTACCTGAACTAGAGACTCACATATGAAAAAAAAAACATTTAAAAAAAATAAAAATAACAAATCGACCCTTCCCCCACCTATTATAAAATTGAATGTAACCGGAACCACACAATCGAGATCATCATACGAGCTGAAGCCATTTGTGTAAAAAAAAAAAGTCGACGTTTTCCTCTGTTAAGCACTTGTACTAGGAAAAGAGCCGTGATAAATAGAACTTGCGAGTGTTCTTGTATGTTTTGTATATATAATAATAACATGCAACAACGTAGAGAGTGGGTTAGTTCCCTAAGTTTGGTGCCCACAGGGTGGTGGCAGTCCCAGACGAAAGGGATACACGTACTTGTTGTCTCGGTCCATGGAATCGTAAAAAGGGGGTACTTTTTCAGATTACCCTCAGATGCCCCTTTTCTACTCTCTCTCGGAAGAAATAACCCCGACGAAGGCCTAGGGTGGAAGGTCCCGTAATCCAGGACCGTGTGCAGTGTAGGGATTAAGCGTCCTTGAAGGAAAAACCTCCCGGATTTCGGAAAGAAGGGAGTTTTTGCAGTGATATTCCTGGAAAAGGGGTACATATGAAATTTCGCTAACATCCATGATCCAGGGACTGCCTTCTCCAGGGCGCCAGAGAGTCAGAATTGTACGGGGTGTTGGTCACCGAAAATATCCGTCATAAAGACTGCCTGTACTGTCAATCTATGTTGGCGGCCCTTTGATGCGTTCTCTTTTAGAGTAATTATAAATTCCCAAATGCTATGCTCTTATGACCAGGATTCAGTGTGTTTCGAATACCTCAATTCTGGTCATAAGCTTAGCATTTGGGTGTTTTTTGCAACAATTTAATCTAAAATAGAAGACATCAAGGATTGCGTCAACCACAATCGATACAGACGTAAGTTGGTGTGGTTTCGCCTGGACTGTTTGTTTTGTCACCTCTAACTGACGCATCTTTTGATGTGTCGTGTTTTAGAGTAAGTTGTTGCACAAAACTTCAAATGCTAAGCTCTTATGACTAGGATTGTGTGTGTCTCAAACACCCAAATGCTAAGCTTTTATGACAGTATGGCGTCACCACCACCTTCAATAATCAAACATAGTCAAGGAAATGCCCCATCAATCAACGAAACGGGGAATATAGAAGTATTTGAAATATGTCACTCACGTTCATTGTCTGAATTTTATCATGATGCTTAAACAGCACGGTTGTACTTAATAGCATTTGCGGGATATCTTGCATCATCAACTCATCCATCAAAATGTTTCCTCATTATACAACTGTTGTCAAGTGATATCTCCAACAACAAAAAATTCATCAGGAATCTGGAATGACTTGATAACCTATAATACAAATGTATGTCACATGGCCCTTTCTATCATATGTGGCCCCTTCTTACTGAAGCCTTTGCGGTGTCTGAATTGAGATGAATTCAGTGCCATTAAAAGACACATCTATCAAACGTCTTTGTCACTATGACCTAGCCGAAATATCCCTACAGGGAATGCTTTAACGCCCCCTGTATGTCCCTAAGTATGCGTTGTTAAATACTTCATGATTCAGTCCATCATCAATAGTTAGAGTGAATACGAGACAGGTCGGGTAGACACCATATTTTTGCTAGTATCATTCACGTCTACTTTACATACCACTACTCATGCTAGTAATGATACTACTGTCGAGTAGATCATGGGGTTGTAATCAATTTATTTCATACTGCAATGTCAGTACTACTAAAGTTGCTTGCATGTAATTTTAATATTCCCTAGTTAAGCGCCCTGAATTTTGTTCGTATATCAGGAACCTCACATGTGTTACTTATATGATTGATAACGAAGGGAAGCAAACACACAAGATTCTATTTTTCAAGATCATTTCAGCCGGATTAAGAGCGTCATGTTTGTTCACAAAACGATGAATCGCGGCGCGATATGTAAGTTCTTTAAAATACCCACTCCAAGCGCTGACAACCACGTTGTTTATGCCTACTTACATGGGTAAAAAGAATTGCATTCATCATGATTGCTACTCAGAAGAAAGGTTTTGTTTGTCATGGGTATCGTTAGCATTGGTTCGGTTTTTGAGCGTGTGACCCGGAGACGCGGATACTTGATTGCTTCGTCAGGGACCGCGTTTTCAGACACGAGCAATACAAATATATATTGGTAAAACTATTATGTGTATAACACTTTTATTGAACGTAATACCCAAACCTTACACTCGTCAATATTTATCTGTGATTATAATTTGTACAGCGAGGTCCAATTTGTACAAAGTTCATATTTTTATGTTTTATTACAGAATATTTAGATAATTTAGAACAATCTGTTAAACGTGACGTTTTTAAGGAAAATTTCCTATTTGATAAGTTTTATTTAATTTCTTCATCGAATACAAAATATTTAATGCAAAGACAATTTAATATGAAACAACTTATTTGCCATTTGTTCTCTAAAATGTTAAAATAGACGAAAGTATATCATTTGCGTTATTTTTCCCTCAGAAAATATACAATTTATAGTAAAGATCCATCAGAGGGTGTTTATATTATAAATAAGTACTAACCTATTTTTTAGCGAAAAAAATAGTGATCATTTAACTCCGAAAGAAGATGGAAATTATTAAAACTGTGAAAGTCTAAAGGTATATTATTGAAACGTCAGTGAAGTGTGTCTGTTGCATAATTAGATTTTGGAAATTAATTATCATGTATTTACAAATGAGGTTTTTTAAAAAAGAAATTATAATTACCAAGATCCAGAAATAATTGCTTTTAATGTAACCATAAATGACAGGTTTATAAATCAGTTTGACATAAATGGAAATGATATTGATGAGTTATGCGTTTTATGATTATTCTTTTGACATCTTGGATTTTTTCCCTTAGAATAAAACGATACTAAAGATTGAAAAATATAATTTTCAACATAAAGTTTCATAAATTATTGAGGTAAAATTGAAAATAAAAACGTTCAGATAAAACAAATAATCAAAAAAAAGAAAAGAAATGTACATGAAGGTATAGAGAGTTACAGACCCACAGGATAAATGCAATATTTGTAATAAAAACCCAGAGAATCCGATTGCTATAGTAGTCGTCGTGGAAAACAAACGCTCGCATAAGAATTCAAATTCTTGTGAAATGATAATGCGATTCTCGTTGTAAGCGCTCCATCCGCACCTATAAACAATACCTCGTCTATTTGAATGTTTAGTTTGTCTGAAACTATACACACACACACACACACACACACACACACACACACACACACATACATACATACATACATACATACATATATATATATATATATATATATATATATATATATATATATATATATATATATATATATATATATATATATATATATATATATATATATATATATATATATATATATATGTATTAGAAGCCATTTAGGTTTGAAATTGGTCTAAAGCATATTACATCTTCTGGCACTGTTCTAATCGAACATGTGGCAAGTAACAAAATTATTAGTTCTTGTGGGTGTCCTGTAGGGGTTCCTGGGAAGTCATTTTCCAAATACTTGTGAAAATTCTCGATTATTAGAAATGGTCGCTTTAAGCCACCGATGATGTAATCGAAGTGATGGGCACCCTTGTCTTTACGATAAAAATTTCAAAATCCATTATGGACTCTGATAAGGGAATTCAACATACACGAGCTAGAATTTATCCAAAAGTATCGGAAATGCCTTATTTTGAAGTAAACAAATTGTCCGATATCCCCTGGAAAAGAAGTTTGTATCGAGAAAACCCTTGCCTCATGTTGATGTAAATTGGAATTGCGCATTAACAGCAACCTTAAACTCTATTGATGCACACTGTCCCTAGCTACTTGTAGATGCCGAAAGGAGTAGGTCCTGATAACAAACAGAAGGACTGTCTGCCTAATGGTGGTATATACCGTGTAACAGATTGTAGGGAAGGGATTTTGAACAATGGATGTAAAGAGTGTAATGAATTGAAACAAAGGAGAATTAAGTATTGTATAATAATTGCCATTGCCCGAAGACATCTTTAAAGAAGATAAATGATAAGATTATAGGCAAACAGTGATGTTACACAGTCTATCTTTGATCTTTATCGTCCCATGGATGCTGTGAGTCCTACCCTTCTACATGTATCTCCTTGGCTAGCTACATATTCCTGTTGGTTTTAAGTTCGCACTGTCCCTTCATTACGTGTTATATTAACCATTATACCGTAGCTAAATTGACAGTGGAATATATGACCCACTGAAATTTTCCAAGTGTACAATTTATATTGCGATAGGTACGTATTTGGCAGTGTTATCAGGCAAATGTAATATATATATATATATATATATATATATATATATATATATATATATATATATATATATATATATATATATATATATATCACGAGTCACGGGTTAAATGTTACATCTTTTAGCATTGTCAATTAAATAAATGAAATGAAAGAACGCATATTTGGAAAGAATTCGCAAGCTATCTTGTACAATCTATGAATAATTCTTTATATTCTCTCTTTTACTCTAATTATAAACGCTGTAGCATACACACAGAGAGGGAAACGAGGGATGTGTGTGAGAGAGATAGAGACGGACAGACACACAGACAGGCAGACACACACACAGCCATACACACAGACAGACAGACAGACAGACAGACAGACAGACAGACACACATACACACACACATACATACATACACACACACAGAGAGAGACATACAGCGGGGATATCACTTGTCAAGTTTCAATTACATTGGCTGCGAACTGTGAATAACGTACAGTCAAGATTGCCATCTCACTTCCAAAAGAAACTTCGGCTCATTTACCTACAAGCGATCAACCGAAGCTGAAAACATACATTTTGTATATCACTCCAATTTAAAAGAAATTGCCGTGCCATTTCTTCAAAGACCAAATGTACATAATTTAGTAGCTGACGTATTTCGCTCAGGGAAAATGAAATGCAATACTTTTTCATCAGCGTGATACAAGTAAAATTGTCGTAAAACGTCTCGATATTGCATGCATGTTGTGATCAAAGAACGAGTTTGTTAATTCCAGATGTGACAGTTTTCCAAATTACAGTAAACCATTAAACAGCAGTTGGGTCCGATTCTGAATATTGACATTCGTCAAACTTTGTCACAACGCTCATGTGTCTACGCGTGACTTTGAAAGAGGATGGGATGAGGATTGTTATCTAGCATTATTAAGCCTATACTAGTAATCAAACTTGACTATTAGTTTGTTGATCACACAACCAACAATATATTAACTGAAAATCTTTAAAATCCCTATTAGATATTGTTCATGTTATTTATAGGTCTATTTACCTATACGCTGTACAGTAACAGGTTGAAATTGTCATTGCACTTTCCTTGCTGATGTTTTGGTGCTAAGCTGATTGGCGTTATTGTACCATATCATATGATTGTACGGCTACACACATATGTCTACCCACAGGTGATTCAATACTGTTCAGAGTGTATCTAAGTCGTAATATCTGGTAACAAAACAGTTTCAAAAGATTGCAGTTAGTGCAGGACATGGGATGTTCATTTCCAAGTGAAATAAAGTGTTTTGATACTATTACGAACTACAATAAAATAATTGGAAACGAGTTACTGCACATAACTGGAAACAGATCGTTGACATCTGACAGAAAAACAATCTAACGAGTATTGTCATGTTTTATCATCTAGTTCGACAAATGTATATTTCACCGTCTGGCACTACAAAGTGTGAATACATTTCAATCATTTTAAGGGTGTGTGTCACCTTAAGGTAGCTAACGAAACTTAAAATAAATAAATAAATAAATAAATAAATAAATAAATAAATAAATATGATAACCTTTCGGATGTACATGTCTTTCGTGACCAAGAATGTTATAGTTTGTCATCTACAAAATCACTGCAGACTCAAACTCTCTGGCCATTCCCATGTTGTTCCATTTTGAAGTCACTCATTCAGGATTATGAATGTGCATTTAGTGCACTATCTTTCTGTCAATGGGTGACGTCTTGCAAATCCCATGTGCCTTTTTGCAAGATTTTTAAATTCAATTATGATACATACTCTGTATTCAGCAGTTCAGCTTCAGAGACAAAAAAAAACCTATAGGCAGATTCTTATTTTATATTCAGTGACCAAATATCTGTAATGTAGAGATGGCTAGATTAAAATCATCAGGCCTAATCCTTGCGTCTATTTTATTACAAGTGTTTCATTAATGAAGGATTTGCACATATAAGAATTGAAATAAAGATAACATTCCTATCAAAGTAACAAGGTATCTGGTATGCTTATCAATTGATATGCAATACGTAACTAAATGTGTGTGTATATATATATATATATATATTGTTACAATGCCATAGTTCCCTCTAAACTGTGACTATCCCTAAGTGTAAACAAATATAACTGAATAATGGGTGTATTAATTCAAATTCAGTGTTTGCTTGCTCTCTCTCACTCTCCCTGTCTGTCTGTCTGTCTCCCTCCCTACCTCCCCTCTCTCTCTCTCTCTCTCTCTCTCTCTCTCTCTCTCTCTCTGTCTGTCTCTCTCTCTCTCTCTCTCTCTCTCTCTCTCTCTCTCTCTATATATATATATATATATATATATATATATATATATATATATATATATATATATATATATATCTTTCCTCACACATTTCATCTGTCTGTACGTCCAGATCTGCCTGCCTGTCTGTCTGTTTAGTTAGCTAGCTATATATCACACGTATACACAGCATACATCATATCATGCATATTATTTCTCATCCTGTCATATACACAGTTTATATATATATATATATATATATATATATATATATATATATATATATATATATATATATATATATATATATATATATAATATGTAACATTGAAAGAGAAAACATAAAACAAAACAAAAGTGACAACAGAGCTGAATTTGTATCTTTAGATCCTCAGTTCTCTTACAACATCTACTTTAAATGCAATGTCACTCTGACAATGTTGAAGAGTAGTAGCACGGAGTGGAATTTCGCTAAATCACTGGAGCGTAGTCATCGGATTACGTATTCTTACACGGCCTTGGCGATGCGCCCATCTTTGAAAATAACTCCATAAAATAATATTACGCTCAGGGGAAACTTTTTTCAAGAACGCTAAAAAAAACCAGGTGTGTTTTAGATGCAATATATCTGCCTAGAGAATTTACACGTTCGTGTTTTGCAAGGTTACTCAAAAGACAGAAATAAACGAGAAGGTAATCCTTGCGCAGAAGGCGATGTTATGGTTGTAAACATACTAATACAAAATAGGATACCTTGTAAAGTAAATAACAAGGTCTTGTTAAAACGGGCTTAAAGTCACGCATACTCATTGAATAACAATTTTGACATGTTTCTACCGCGCGTATAACCAAACCGGTTGTGCCTTATCTCTTTAATTCAACACACGGACTTTCTTGATATTTCATTTCATTTCAATAAACTGTTCAAAGACGGAATGTTCATATTGACATCAACACAGAGAAACTGAAGAAAATGTAATGGTTAATCATTGGGACCGACGTGATGCTGATTGACTAAGACGGGTCTTTAACTTTACTCAATATTAAACACCATTATATATATACTAACGACGATGTAATTGTACGCTAGATGCATAAAAATGTATGTCTTCTTCCCTGGGGTATTTTTTTTATAGTGACACTAATATGACATACTAATATGACATATATGTGCATGTATTACTCACTCATATATACTTGCTACATCTCTTATTAATATCTGCAAAAAAAAACCACAAGTGTATTTCAAATGGGCAGGATGCAGTTTTTCTTTGTTATTTTTTTCTAAAAAAAGCAACGACTATAGTAACTTAAGATTAGTAGGACTATTTGAGCGCATTAATACTCATCCTGTGTGCAGTTAACTATAATTAAAACTCTGAATATTGTAATTAATGCATACTAATCAATTAAAACCGATTTGCTAAATCCCTTGGAGCGTACAGCTGATACTGCGGCACGGTTGAAGCAGATTAAAAGCGATGCACGACGATTCGGTTATTTTAAGAAATGTATTATTTAATTGGAGGTTTTATTATAATTCAAGGAAACCTACATCGTTATTGTTTAATTTTCCCTGCTATTATTCCACAATTCTACAATAGTACAATAACTATTGTGGCGATTTGTAAATATTCAATGTTATCAATGTTGGTTGAGAGGTTCATATTCCATTTCTTTTTTAACCTCGGGAATATGCAGTCGTTCGTCCCAGTGCTTTTGAATAAATAAGCGACCGTTGTCAATCATATTAGCATACTATTCTCTAGATAAAGCTACAGTAATCAAATATTAAACATAGCACGCAACTTTGGTACTAGAGCAATTGAGAATTAGAAACCGTATACTGGTTTTGAATATACAATAGACTTAGTAATTAGAAGAAGAGGTCTTTTGAATTCATTATTGAAGTAAGCGATATATAATTATATCGAAAAACGAACAGGCAAGATTAAATATTATGTCTCCAGAAATAAAAAAATATTGTGATGTAACTTTCAAAATAACACTTGATATTGAAAAAAACCCACCTATGTCACGACAGCATGGGATAGGCTTACACACCTGCCATGCAATGTCCCCCTGTGATGATCAGCAAAGATCAGCAAACATTTAAAAATTGCTACGTAACGTCTACCAAATGCTTATTCCAAAATGAAAAACTTAGATGTACAAACCCGATAATAATAAAGATTACCAACCTTGTCTACCTACAAGAAGAGAACTCTCAGTTACTTGGGAGTCTAAATATATATGTATATATATATATATGCTGTACTCACCCCGAGTGTAATCATTTACCTACTTATCACTGGTCGAACTCGTCCTGAAACAAAGCTGGAGAGGCAAATCTCGTGAATGACGAGATCACACGCTGTCGTTTTTATAATGATTACTGATAGGCTATCACTTCTGAATGACGTGTTCTGTATTACTACACCCATCCATGCATGTCGACTACGAGGAAACAAAAAACACGAGATTGTAACACTGCAGTAAGTGAGCTCACCTAAAAGGTTACGGTGAACATAGTCTTCTACTTACCTCCTCATATCTTTCAAGAATAATATTTTGTTTCCCAATAACAATAGTTAATTGCAGGCGTAAATATTCTTAAAATTAGCTACCTTTCGTTTTCTACGTCCATACCGATAAACTTAAATTAACGAATCGTCCGGATTTCGTATTCAGATGAGTATATTGGCTCGCTGTACGGATGTGTATATGTGAATTGTTAATGAATTCGAAGGTAATACATTACTCATTGGAATCATACCGTGTGTAGCACGTACTTTTACTGTGCCATAAATAGAATCTGCCATTTATTTTCTCTTATGATTGAATGGCTATCTATGTAGTAAAACTGATAAGTAAACTAAATGTACGGGTAAATGTGTTGTTTACTTTAATGACGAAAGATAATGGTGGTGCTGGATGTGGTTGTAGTGATGGTCGTGATGATGGTGGTGGTGGTGGTGGTGGTGGTGGTACGCAAAGCCAAACCCGGAAAAAAGATAACCTTCTTCGTCAGAATGAGCATGAAAAGGCTGTTCTCATTTTGATACAACAAGTTCTCGTTAATTATTTACAATTTTCTTTTAAAGATTCATCAAACATCTACAAAATGTGTCTCGTTAAGGGTGGAATGAAAACAGCGAATAATTTGACACGGATCTAGAGAGATTGTTGTCTTCAGAATTCGAAGTAATCAGTTTGTTATTGTTAATGAACGTAATATCTTAATAATTATTAACACAGAACATCAATGACTAAACAGATTCACCAGTCCATTCTGCCCCCTGTCTGTCTGTCTGTCTGTCTGTCTGTCTGTCTGTCTGTCTGTCTGTCTGTCTGTCTGCTCTGTCTCTCTCTCTCTCTCTCTCTCTCTCTCTCTCTCTCTCTCTCTCTCTCTCTCTCTCTCTCTCTCTCTCTCTCTCTCTCTCTCTCTCTCTCTCTCTCTCTCTCCCTCCCGTAACGTTTGGGAATTCCAACTGACCTACCAATGTAGTGAAATGAAGATAGAAAATGTACTATTTCTGTTGGATTTTGAACAAAAGAATATCCTGAAGTTTTATGGTATTTTCAGTTGATAACATGACTTGTACATGAACTGAGACAGCCCTGTCCTCTGGGATATGAGATGTTGATAATTAGGATCGCATAACCCATACTTGTATGCGTAGGTATATTTGAAGAAGATAACGTGCCGCTGAATACATATTAGGTAATATCTTACATTCTTTATCTATTAGAAAATCTTAAGATTAAGTTTCATAGAAGACGGTAGGTTCTGTGATCATAAATCAAGCTTGTTTTATACATTTCACAAAGTTTTGTTTAACTCAGTTTGATTCTTCTTCAGTGTATTTTAAGATTTTAAACGATCGATCAATCTTCAAAACTCTAAATATTTGCTCTCATTTGCACTAAGTCTTGTAACTGACAACACGACAGATTGACTGATTTCTCTTGGGCGGGAGTGGTTTAACGTTTACTGTCAAAACACATACTAGTGTTTTCAATCCATCGCTATAATTTATGAGAATGACAGCAACACAAGGCGAATATTGAATAAGATGCTTCCGGGGACGTAATGTTGTATCATTTTCAATTAACGGTTTGCAGTGCGTAAGTGATTGATCATCGACATCTTCCTGATTGATCAAATTTACTTCAATTCACTCATATGCCGTCGGTCCTTAAACAAATTCGAAGCAAACCTTTGGAATAGTTACATTGTCTGCCTCTAATTAAAAAAGGTCTGACTGCTAAAGCCCAGAAGTAAGAAGATTTGATGTTTTTTAGACTTAATTTGGGAAATTCTCGACGGGGATGTCAGACTATACAGAACCACTGGTGGGTTATCTCCTTCAAAATCATTAAAATAGACAGATAAATCGATAACGAGTCTTTCGGTCCCCAAGCCCTAATCACTCTCAAAGTCAGACGATGAACCGGAAAGCCTTGTTCTCACAGATTACATTATATTAAGACACATCTCCGTAGGGATTGACTCTTAGACTGATTCAGTGATGGCTATAATCTTTATCAAATATCTGCCGACCAAATGTTACTCTCTGGAGCCAAGTGGAAAATGCGAAATTAATATGTAGAGTTAATACTCTTTCGGCTATAATTTGGTCATATGAGATAATACACTGATAGGATTGTATATAGACGTGTCTCTATATCAGTTACGGTGGTTCTGTTTTTGTTTTTTTTGGTTTCTGTACAAATCGTTACTGTGACAGTTGTTTTTTAAATTCGTGGTTTGATGGTGAGCTTTATTGCCATTTCCTTTACATATAAACAAAATGCTACTTTATATACCCTATTCAAATTGAGGCACACTTTTCATCGAATCTAGCTACTTACAAGACATTTTCATTTTTTTGGGAAGATGGAGGAGTTACCAAAATAATGTAGAAATATGCGTAACCTTCATTGTTGCCATGCATAGTTTCTGCCAGCTTGTGTCTGAACACATGGTCAATTTTTCACAGATTTTGTTTGAGTAGAGTAGACATTTTTTTACATATCGTCATTCACGTCAGCATCTTATGTATAATGCTGTTGGTGAAATCGTCCCGTTTATCTAAGATTAATATGTCGAAGGTGCTTCATTGCTAGACATGTTTATTGTAGTATTTTATAAAACTATTTGTGTGTTCTCACTGACAGTTTAAAATAACGACAGAAGAGTCAATTGTCATGATCCGGAATGTCTAGATGATTAGCTTTTTGGTGAATTAGTCTTACAAGTAAATTGATATGTAAGTATGTATGTATGTATGTATGTATGTATGTATGTATGTATGTATGTATGTATGTATGCATGTATGTATGTGTGTGTGTGTGTGTGTATGTATGTATGTATGTATGTATGTATGTATGTATGTATGTATGTATGTATACTATGTATGTTTGTTTGTATGTTTGCGTGCATGCATGAATGTATGCACGTACGTGTGCATGTGTATCTGTTTGTTTGTTTGTTTTTGTTGTTGTTTTTGTTATTGTTTGTTTGTTTGTTTGACATATTTCTGTTATGTTTTAATAAGAATCAAATAAAAGAAGTGTACACTCATATTGACAACGATTGTCCTATATATTGAAGAAGTTAATGTAATTCAAAGACTTCGGACAAATAACGTATAGTATATATAGCCAGTAACCTGATATACCCGATTTGGAAGATGTTCTGTTTATATATTTTTCACTATTCCATTCAACGATCGTACTTTATGTGATATACTATTATATTACTCGTGTATAGGTATACCGTGTTTGTTCCCATTTCAACACATCACAGGTATATCTCCATATACATCAGTTTCAACACACCGTATGCATAAATGATTCAAAACAAAAATAAATCGTATCTTATGTATTGCTGTAATTGGAGCGTATCTTGATGAGAAAAAATTACACTGCGAGTTTAGTAATGGTTTCAACACTCCCATGGGATATAATTCATCTGCGACTTCGATTTAGAAATCTTGAGATCTAAACTATTTTTAAATCCTTGAGGGAAACGTTTGTATAGCTAGATTAGTCTGGAAACCATCAGGTATGATATTATATCATTGACAGGATATTCCTCGGCAATCTTAAAAGATCTTCAGCTTTTAAAGTTATATTCTCATTTCAAATAGACAAATCAAAAGCAGAAGTAATAAGCTCACACAGTTTTGAAATTGAGGACAAAATGAGGCCAAAATTATACAATTTTAGAATCCAAAATGGCCGTCGAATTATGTTACGGTGTTAACTCCATGTGAAAATTAAACATTGTCGATTTCTTTGAAAATATATCGATGAACCCTCAAAGGTTTTTTACTACATTCTATTGAAATAACCAGGAATGGTCTTTAATATGGTAACATTTGCAGAGATTTTGATAAATGTTGAGTTGTTGGGTAATTGGTCCCAGAGATGTGGTACTTTATCTGACAACGTCAAATAAGTGACATTTTCAACTTAACTTCTGTTGATGTGAACCCATAATGATAACATAAACTGAAAGGAGCACAAGCTGTATTTAAATTGTATTTTCTTGCTGCATATTTAAAAGTTACTCACTGTATTCTACTTACTGTAGCATACTTAACCACCGATTGCAATTGCCTGAACTCGGTCAAACCAGGTCAGCTTCAACTTCCGGGTCAAATTACTCCTTTCTTTACGGAAAAGTCTGGAACGGACCGTTACCCAAAGACTTTGCCAATTTATTTCACTATGGTCATTTAAAGCACTTAAGAATTCATCTTTTTGTAAAATTGGAGATGTCAGTTGAGGCTTACGTATTTTACTATACCGAAAGTTAACGTAACGGTGAGTTGAAAATACTCCAAACATTTGCAGAAACCGATATGTACAATGTGTCAGCTGGAGTTCCGAAGCTACGTTTTATTTATTAATGAAGTGATTGATGGATATACAATATCATGTCTTGTAGCGCATAATTACTCTTTTCGACAAGGCTTGAAGGAACAACAATCTAAAGGTTTGCCCTTACGGAAGGAATTCAGTTTACATCTGGTTAAACTGTTATTTAAGAATGCCATTGACTGCATATTGCTTCTAGCCAGGACGACGTTTTACAGAACATCATGGTGTGAACTAATGTTTCCCTGTAGCATGATTGCACCGATTCTCCTTAATTCTGTCGGTGTATGTACATTATTCACATCGAGATTCCTCTTTTGGTAACACCAAACACAGATGAAAGTTTTGCACAGCAGAACAGGTACTCGACCAATCGAAAAGACATGAAAATGAGATGACGAACAGTAGAACAAAGTATTTCAATTAGTTTTATTTTTTAGTAGCTCACACAAAACGGACGGAAGAGATGTTACCGATATCTATTCATAAAATGATGTAAAACGGTACACAGTCAACAATCGCAACATGTTATTACCATTATGTAAGTTAAATGTGCATGAAGTATAACAAACGCTTGATGAGCTGAATTAACTATCTGATAACATACCAAACAACCATGTTACCATTGTCTCTTACAGTCCCAGTTGAAACAGTTGTCTGGCAGATTTATCGAATATGTTGGTCTAGAACAAAAGAATGATCCTATGTAAGCTTTATGCATAGCTAATACTGATGTGACATCATGCGATTTGAGACCTTGGACTATAACACCAACACTTTATAATGAACTGTATGGTATCGTAGTTTGCAAATGTTATGGATAACCACTTAACTCATAAGTGAGAATAAGTGAAAGAAACATGATAGTGGAATTCAAATTTAATGCACACGCTATTAAAACGGCTCTTGGTAAAACTTTAGAATTATTGTGTATTTAATTTATGTATGCACCAAAACATAACCTTTCTTAAAATGAGTATTTTGGAACGACTGCATCTCTGCATTTGGCCGAAAACGACACCATCTTCAGCAATGTAGAGATATGATTTTCTATCAAATAATGAAAACGGACACTTTATAAGTAAAACAATCTTCTTATGAATTTACAATGAAAAGCATATAAATGTGTAAATGAAAGTCATGTTATTGTATTAAAAATCAAAGAGATTTGTTTCAATTATAGACGACAATTTAAGGCCACAGTGCGTTAAATTGTTGTTATTTGAATAAATGTGCCAAATGGCATGCATATTAGGATTTCGATTATGAAAGTTTGTTGATGATAAGTGCGTTTGATTTTTACATACTAGATAATGGTGCGTCTAATGATCAAGTCTATAACAAGGACATACTTATTCCATACAACGGCCGTTGAGTGAACAGTTGATCTTGATGCAGTATATGTAAAACACTTTACATGATTCACTGTAATCGCCATCTTTTAGTGTCATTACGTACTCGTTTATTGTGGCAATTCTGAATTGGGTATTTAGTGGAGGTACATATTTATATAATACCAGATGATGCAAATAGGCCTTCTTTATTTCGTAATATAAGTCTCACTCATTGATATAATTTACGGCCATGTGATATAGTTATAGTCTTCTAAAAAGACAGCTATACAGGTAACATAGGAGAATTCATAATAGTATGAAACATGTTTATCTAAATGACTAACAGTTGAATTTTATAATTTTGTAGAATATGACATATACTTATAAATTGCCTATTTTTCTCAATGGAAATTGAATAGTTCTGGAATACTTACTATCTTCCAATAACACATATGACATATGACGAGAGTTTCTCATCGGGTTTTGTAAAATTCCGTATTTGTCATGTTGATAAATAAATAATGCAATTAAATATTTTACGTGCATGGCTACATATGCTGACCTTCTCACAGCAAGAAAATGGTTCGTTTGAATTTTTTGTATCAAATATTAAAGATCAGACAATACCAATTTCGTTATATTAGTACGCTATCAATGCCATGCACATACATACATACATACATACATACATACATACATACATACATACACACACACACACACATACACACACACACATACATACATACATACATACATACATACATACATACATACATACACGAGCGCCGTTAAATGGTGCATTATGAAAAGGGGGCATTGGTTGAACTTTATGATATCAATATATATTTAGATAGTCATTTTCCCCCGAGTAAATGAAGGCAATAGCAATTTCCGTACCAAGGCTTAATTATATAGCCCGTCCGCTGTTTCAGTGCCTTCCAGTAAATTAACTTCACACCTGCTTAGAATTGACTCTTCACTTCAGCCATTTCATATAGAATCCCTAACGTACATTCCTAGCATGTCACTTGTAATTTGAATCCGACAGCATCTTTACTGCAAATGACCCATGGCCATACAATTACGTAAATAACCCAGATTAATGATGTTCCCGACTGACTGTGAACATGAGACATAAAATAGTGTTACTCGGCTTGATAGAATAAAATCAACAAAGCCAATTTTCTAAATAACCATGGATAAACATTAACTAAATAATAATGCATATCACTGTCGTGAAAATGCTATTGCATGAAAAGTGCTGTAATAGGTCGAATTTGAGACCACGTAAGTAAAATCGATGTTGTATGAATAAACATTACCTGTTTCCGTATTAGACATACAATCTAGGCTGCAATAAAACCTTAAAGAACCCAGGAGAGACAGCGATCACTCCAAATCGTAAATTATCCTCCGCAGCAAGACTATTCTATCAACCGAAGATGCAATGGTAATTGAAGGTGTCGGTCACACGTTACGTGTTAACATATATGTACATACAAGTTTGACCATTGTTTTGTTGGGCGTAAACTCAGCTATTATCGCTGTGAGCTGAAACGACATGAAGTACCGCTTGTAAAGTACGGCCATTAAACGAGATGATAGACCACAACTAGAAATCACTTCCTTCCCCGATAATAACAAGGTGTGTTGCGTGTACAGCTGTCGGGTTGTTGTTTT
Organism: Glandiceps talaboti; assembly: GCF_964340395.1. Lineage (NCBI taxonomy): Eukaryota > Metazoa > Hemichordata > Enteropneusta > Spengelidae > Glandiceps > Glandiceps talaboti. The sequence goes on from NC_135553.1 coordinate 13,333,756, forward strand.
GTTATATGCAAGGACAATTCACATCGACAGATATTTCCATGAATAAGCTTTTTTGGTATTGACGCAAAACTCATTAATATATTCTTCTTCTTTTCTTAAATTACCCTTATGGTCCTTAAAGTCGAAGTGATTATTTAATATTTAAAGCGCGAGTTATATATTCCATGTGGTCTCTAGTGTTAATAGTTTCTTCTCATAAGATGTACAACCATTACATATTGGAAGAACAGATTTATATTGTCTTTTTAAGTTGATGTCACATTCCGCATAAACTATTTCTTGCGAGACTTCACAATTTTGGCGATTTTATCTCTCAAATATGTAAAAAAAAATGTATATATAAAAAATAAAAGTTTAGGGTTAACGTGAAAAACTAGGTGGGTCTGGTAACCAGAACCAAATAACTTAGTTAGGCACATTCCTGTTGTTTTGGTGGGGAACGAGTTTGTTATAATCGTAAATACACCCACAATCAATCCTTGTATATTGCAACTTGTTGAATATCTCGTTGCACTTATTTGAACAAAGCAATACACTCGAATTTTCTAAATGTTAGCTTTAACAAATATACTGATATTTTGTACATCTAGTGAAATAAAGAGAAGAAAAAGTAGAGAAAGCGTGATAGGCCAGGTAAGTTCAGAAATATTATCAAATATGTTTACTTTGTCTTTATAACCACTACATCACATATAAAAAATAACACAAACATAGGAAGCGCTTTCAGAAATTGAAAATTATTATTAAGTTCATTTCTGCTGGTATATTTATTGACTTTAAGAGCTATATATAGCACATTACAGTTTACTGTTCACTGGCTCTGTTTGATATAATGCGGCATAAACCAATAACAAACTGCATAATCTGCATTTTAAACCTACACTAGCTGCAACTGGGACATTTCTTTTATCAAATAAGTAAACCAAAGATATATTCACCAGAAATTTGTCAATTATTTTTTTAATACATTGTCTGTTAATTCGTCGTCAATATTATGTGACGTCAACATTAAATCTTGGGCGAATTCTTTTGAAAGGTTTTGAATTTGTCACAATGTTCAAACTCCACTAGTTTTAACTGGAGTATCTTTTTTTCGATCAGACAACCAGAATTCATTCACTGACAACTCTTAAATACCAATAATTAGACATTGTACATTTTAATCATTGGTCAATATTATCCAAAAGCAGTACAGAATTAAGTTGAATCGTGATAACTGTTGTGGTTGCAGACCCAAACATCAATTTAATTTGATTGATCGTGTACTCAGCTACAAAACTACGTTTACCCACATGTGAGGCATGATGTTCACGGTTTACGACATTACCAGTGAATTATTGCACTTAACAAAACGGTTTGTTTTTTTAAATGCACCAGTTGCAGCTAGTGCAGCTTTAAGGTAGCTGGATTGACCTTTTGATTTTCATCTCACATTTAGTCTGAATGAAAAGACCTAAGGTGCAGACATCATATACAGACATCAAAACACTGGTGCCCGCTTGTCTGCATCTAGTTGCAGTATGTTTAAATGGATTATTTCATTCAAACAAAATGTAGCAAGAATTGTCACCTTAAAGTGTAGAATGTACACTTTCTTGTTGGTTTCTGTGTTGTTCCACCAAACAGAGCCCTGTTGATAGTAACCCACAACGCTTTGTATTCAAGAGAACAACGTGTTCACTTGTTTGTATTGTGTTACCAATTGAGAAGACTAATTTAAATAATGAAATTATATGCTAATTATCATGTATATTAACATCATGTATGGCCCTCATTCTTTAGAATATGTTTAGAAGTGTGATAGGAGGTAACAATGCATCATATTTGTTTTTGCTGTAGTTATTATTATAATTAATATTCAGAAATTTTCTTTAAAAAATATATCTGTTGGGAAATATTTTGCTGTACTGTATAACTGCTATGTTTATTAAGTACATCCATAAAAGTTGAACAGCGAGTGGTATGATTGATCCCAAGAGTTTGCATTCCTAAAAGCTTTGTGTCAAAGGTTATTATTGTCAAGGGAGTAGAAAGCGCCTCCCTGTCGATCGAGGACAAGCACTACCATATATTTACTTGACTTTGCCTCTGTTACTTTGTACATTTGGGAGTTCATCTTACCTCGTCGATAAATTATGTAAAAGAACATACTCTTCTACTCAACTTGTTTTAATTGGTGTCATACTTATTGGTGGTGCTGATTCAACAAGAACAGAAACCGAAATTCTATTCGCGAAGGGTTCTGCTTCAAGTTAAATACCAGAAAGATGACATTTGCATATATGATGCGAAGATAATGACCGAGCGGGCTCGAAGTCATTATTTTATGACATAGGTGCAAATCCACCTTTCCGGGTTTATATCTACATGTAAAATCAGATTTTGACCTTTAAATAGAGATTGGCTATTTCTACACCCCTGTCTGCCGAGTAAACTGTCCCCTTCCTATCCTTTCTGTGGCTACCTAACCATGTCCAGGGCCGTTGAATGTCACTTTGCCAACAAAGAACAGCGATGATTTTAGTTAGTGATTTTGCACTGTGGTTCCTATAAACTTCAAGCTTTCACAGTAGACGATAAAGCCGTTGTTTAAACTAAACACAGCATGAAAACGATAAGACATTTCTTTATAAACAGAGGGTTTATAACGAAATCTGGTAGAGTTTAGCACATTAATTGCAGGGATATGTAGCAGAATATATCATAACTTACTAAGCAATCACTTCACGCATGTCAAGGCAAGCATACTAATAAGTCGGGGTTTTGAAGCATTACCTAATTTCTGAAGTTTGCACTCTACTTTTTCTTCCAAATCGCTCATGCATGTATATCGTTAGATTTATTGCAAAGTGATAGTGGTACACTAACTACTGAATAGGTCTTAATTCCGTAATTATTGAAGCAGATTATGTGACATCCAAAATGACAAGTAAATATGCCCACGTCGTCATGTCAATGAGGTGTCAATAAACTGTGTAGGTTAGACCATGCAGAACTAATTGAAATTCGAATCACGACATAAGTCGACATTTTTCCATCAAAATCTAGACACAAGGATTGATTATTTCTGTCCTGACTTAACGCCCAAATACAAAACAGATCGATGGGGTGCGTCAATGTTGCAAATCTTATAGGCAAGTCGCTACTTGAAGCTCTAGTAAATTGAGAATAGCATCAATAGCTTTTATAGAATCTGATAACGACAACGACGACGACGATGGTGATGATGATGATGATGATGATGATGATGATGATACTGATGATGATGATGATGATGATGATGATGATGATGATGACGATGATGATGATGATGATGACGATGGTGGTGGTGGTGGTGGTGACGGTGATGATGACGACGACGACGACGACGAAGTTGATAATAATAATGATGATGATGATGATGATGATGATGATGATGATGATGATGATGATGATGATGATGATGCTAGCGCTGCTGGTGGTGATGATGATTATGATGATTATGACGACGACGATGATGACGACGACGACGACGACGACGATAATGATGATGATGAGGAGGAGGAGGAGGAGGAGGAGGGGGATGAGGCGGAGGAAGAAGATAGAAGATTGGGGTAGGGGGATTTTGCATGGATGATTTGCGAACACAAATTGAAATCTATCTACATCTCAAGTAAAGCCAATTTATTGAATTTTGTCAAGACATAATTGAAATCTATAGCATATAAATCTAATAAGTACCGTATTTTTCATTCTGTCAAACAACATTTCTATCGTTGTAAAAAGATGGTGCTACAAGTAGTTTGTGTTCATCTAATCGCTTTCATTATTGACTTTAAGTGACGCACTAAGTTACCCATTCTTGTCATGTTTGCTGAACATATTCATTCAAGCTAATCCTTACATAAAGCGTTGATGTTTGTAGTAAACGATAATGATATTGTTGGGTTTTAGGAAACACATCAAACGTCCTGTTGGCATCATTTGCCTCACCAATAAAGAGAGTATATCACCAAAGAACATGTCGATAATGATCTCCCAAATAATGGATTTCTTTCTAGTGCATACAGACGGATTTATGTCCACTTTCCTGTTCAACCTGCAAATCATACATATTTTTTAACACTCAATAAAGGAACATTTACAGATGGGTGCAAATCACTACAGTTGTGCACCCGATAAGACAGAAAATACAAAAATGTACATTATTCACAATTTCTAAATCTGTAGATGTGTCTCTCGCAAAAAAAAAACCAACTGTATATCAAATTTCTCAATACAGATTATAGATGAGTAGAAGTACGCTACAGACAAATTTACAGGAAAATATTAAGGGCAAACAACAGTAACTGTCTCCTCAATTTTTGTATCACAGAACTTACTGAATGTTTGTCTCTTTGGTATCCTGTTAAATATTTATACTAACCCGGTCTGAAGCAATGTCTATCAGTTGTCTTGCGATTATCAAAGCATGCCCTCTCACTTTTGTGTACCCCTTGTGATTGCACAATTCTACTGTATGAATTAGTATGCTTAAGAAATATACGTGTGCCAGTGATTTCCCAAAGATATCATCTGATTCTATCGGGGGATTAGCTGGTATATCATATACTGATAGTAAGGGAATAATAGCTGTACCTGTAGGGTATGGCCCACCGCTAATATTTTATTTATCGAGTAACAGGCATTTTGGCAATATATGAATTAGCAGTTGGTTTGGGGATTGCAATTTGAAGATAAAAATAGTATTCTATCAGTACACACAACAGTATAGTATATAGTATATTACAGCACTGCACATCAAGTAACGGTACAGTACAATACAGTACGGTACAGTACAGTACAGTACAGTACAGTACAGTACAGTACAGTACAGCATAGTACAGTGTAGACAAAAAGCACAGTGCATAACAGACAGTACAGCTCATTACAATAGTCAGTACTTCCAGTAACAGTACAGTATAGTATATATACTTTTTGGATGTTGAAAGGTGGACTATTACAATATAAAACGCCCCTATTCTAAGAATGTTTCCTATGAAGTAACAACACATTCAAAAAGTTAATTTTCTTATTTAGGAACGTATTTGCTGTGGAGTATTGTGGGAAAGTAGTCTGCACATTGATGATATTTGATAGTATGGATGAGTTGTTGCAATCCACACGTGTAATATAAAACGTCATTGAGAGTTTGTATATGGTGATTGCATCTAACTGTGCAAAGGTCTGAACAAAATATCGTTTCATTACAAAGCAAATATGAGCATGTGTTTTTATTAATCCCAAATTACTTGTATTTGATTTATTATTAAAAGTATACTAATAGCAAAATTTCAATATGATTTGTTCGTTACTGCACGACTCGGACAATTTGTTCACATGGGTGATAAAAACCGTAAGTACATGACTGTATGCACAGTTTTTATTTATCAATTTCGTTGCATTGCAAAGAATAATAATACGTCACATTACTGTACAAATTTACTTTGTCCGTTGAAAACTCTAGATTGTTCATTAAGTGATAGATTCAATGTATTCCAACGTTCACAATGCTAATGTGCAACAATACTTTTCTAAATAATTAACGGGATTATTGCATTCTATCACTGCACAAACAGTCAATTCAAAATTTCATAGAGTGAGGGGAGACACAGACAGACAGACAGATGGACAGACGGGCGAGCGAGCAAGCGGAAGGACGGACGGACGGACGGACAGGCAGAGGGGAGGGGAGGGGGGGGACAGAAAGGGAAAAATAAATACACGACAGGCACAATTAGGAAAGAGAGGGGCTTGATCATTCTACAATTCGCATTATGTGTTGGTTTACTGTGATATATTAATGGTTCAATTATTAAGGGAGTTAGATATTCCTTATCAATTTATATCAGAAACTGGGAAACTCAGGTATTCTAGTATTTGCCCTTTTTCGGTAAGTGTCACTGTGTTGGGATGTAATATATCGTTTTGCAATTCTTATGGGGAGCACAAATTCCTTTAAAATTCATATCACAAAATGTAAAGCCTGGAGGATTTGAATATATATGGCATTCATAATTGTCCCGAAAGATTTCTAAGATCAAGAGATTACTTTTATTATTGTATCTCTAATATTCCATATAATAGATTTTTTTACAGACTAGTATCTACAGTCATCTTTGGTTCAGTTATTTTCATAATTCATAAAGAAATAAAATTACACTCTTCTTGGCTAAAGAAATGTTGCTGTCAACTATTTTTATTCATGGTCGACATTTCACTTTACAGTATTACATGCGACAGTTCACTTCAAAGTGTTACATGACAGTTCACTTCTGAATCAATGCATTACATCACTCATATTCTTAGCGACGATTACATAATAATTAGGTTGTTGAGTGGAATTAAGATAACGAATATGTCCAGCATATCTTTCTGCTTAAATAGCTCGGATGTATTGGTGATATCAACAATTGTAGGCCCTACCACTCACATACTAGGTAGATCCACTTCTACATGTCGTAGTATCTGACGTTGACATGTAGATATATCGTCCTCTGAACATTTTAAAGGAAGATGGTTTGTATGAATAATTAATGGTGTATTGCACATATATGACAGTGCCTACACGTATCTATCTGAAAATAGTTTTTGTTACATACATGACTTTGGATGATATACTTTTAATATCAAATGATATTAAATTGGTTTGCTCGAGATAACTGATCCGTGGATTTAATTAATATGCAGCTAGACGTGTTTTAGTCGTTCACAATATATGCAAATTTAATATTATGATGCATACGTCTAGTTAATAGGGTAGGGTGCGATTACTTTTTGAATAGTTGAATAATGTTTGTCTTTTATATGTCTGTGTTTTAGTTCATTAGACACGTGTTAAGACTTAGATCCTATATAACACTAGAAATACTTTGAGTTGTGTATTATTCAAGGTTGTGTGGTTGTTGTTTTTTTTTGCTTGTATATCTTGGGATGTGCCTTTCACTAGGTAGTTAACGTAGACAATAACACTAGTTTTATTGACGTTTAAAGGGGGGGTGGAACGAGGCTGTATCCCTGGAACGAGGATAGCATGTGTTCGCGCCATTATTGAACAGTTTGCAAGCAATAAAGTAAGACTAATACATGACTGCAGCCGTCCACTACATGCAAACGTTAACACTTACGCAACTACTACTCCCTTCACTTATGAAACAATTGACAATGCAGTTTCCCTCTGTACACCAAATGCATTCCTCGCTAAAGTGGATTTGAAATCAGCATACCGTTCAGTGCCAATCAGCCTAGACTCTCAACGAGCAACTGGCCTTAAATACAAATTCTCAACGGATCACGATTGGACATACATGATTGATACTAGACTCCCATTTGGTGCAGCCAAAAGCCCAGAAATTTTTAACCGGATAACACAGAGTATTACACGTATGATGCACAAAAAGGGACATAATGCAATCATAGTCTATCTCGATGACTTCCTGATAATAACAGATAATCAACATACATGCAACATGGCATTTGATGCCCTTCTGGAATTACTACAGCAACTTGGCTTTACCATCAATTGGGATAAGGTCGTTACGCCATGTCAGTCACTCACTTTTCTCGGAATTCAGATCAATTCAGTTACACGCACTTTGTCCCTTGACCAAATCAAATTAAACGACCTCCGCAACACACTACATTTCTGGCGAACCAAACGCCGAGCTTCTAAACGCGAATTGCAACAATTAGCAGGAAAACTTAACTGGGCAGCACGGGTTATTCGCGGCGGACGTACCTTTCTACGGCGTATCATTGACTTAGCTAACAAATTATCGGCAAAAAACACATCATGTGCGACTAGATAGCGGAGCGAAAGCAGATATTACGTGGTGGTCAAACCTGTGTGACATATTTAATGGCACGGCGTTTTTTATTGAAGAACAACCGTTGCCCCAGCAGGTATTTATCACAGACGCAAGCAGCACAGGCGGTGCAGGACTATACGCGAGCGATTGGTTTTATACGCGATGGTCAGCTGACCACACAGACATAGAACACATGCACATGAACCTTAAGGAACTCTTTACAGTACTAATGGCATGCAGACGCTGGCATACCTATTGGGACAAGCGGCATATTGTTGTCTACACAGACAACAAAACTACAATGTACATCATAAACTCTGGAACTTCGCGAAACATGCAAGCTATGACATGGATCAGAGAACTCTTCTGGCTGTCTGCAACATCAAACTTCTACATCACAGCCCGTTACGTCAACACAAAAGCAAATAGCGCCGATGCATTATCACGCATGCATGAACTTAAATATTACTTCAAAGCCATGGATGTACTTTCTCCGCATACTACCCAGCACGTCCGTGACTGGCACACTCACATGACTGATGAATCATATTCTCTCTTACTACAGGACCTGTACAACACCAACTACAATGCCTGGATGCCGAAGTAACTACATACAACAGACTAGCATATGCAGAGACAACGAAGCGGACATACAGCTCACAGCGAACTGCCTTCCTACGATTTTGTTTGTACTTTGGTATCCAACCAGTGCCATGCAGTCAACTAAATGTGTGTCGCTATGCAGTATTCCTATCGCGTACCTTAAAGCCTACTAGTATACCAGGATATCTTAATATTGTTAGATTACTTCATGCGGAGGCTAGCTTACCAAACCCTATGGAAGATAACTGGCTACTTGATATCTTGAAACGCGGCATCACTCGTGCTCATGGATCACCACCAAAACAAAAACTTCCTATCACACCAAAAATTTTAGCAGACATCCATACAAAGCTAGATCTAACCATTCCATTTAACGCAACTTTCTGGGCAGTCTGCGTAGTAGCCTTCTTCACTTTCGCCAGGAAATCTACGCTGTTACAGAAAACAACCAAACTACCAGCAGATGACAAATATCTCCACAGATCAGACATTTCGTTTTACACAGACTATGCTATCTTAAACATTAAACACACCAAGACAATTCAGTATGGACAAAGGGTTCTGCAGTTACCATTACAAGCTATCCCTAATTCTTGCCTCTGCCCTATTGCGGCTGTTGAACACATGATCGTTCTTAGTCCTACAAGTACAATTGCTGACCACTTATTCACGTATAGCGTAACACACAGAAATAGGACAAAAACCATGATCCCACTTACACATGATAAGTTCACAAAAACACTGAAACTAGTACTAAATAGTTGCGGATACAATTCCTCACAGTACTCAGGACATTCCTTCCGTAGAGGGGGAGCAACTTTTGCATTTAACTTAGGCATTCCAGCAATTCTTATCATCAAGCAACAAGGTGACTGGCGCTCAAACGCCTTTGAACGTTACACAATTGCTAACAGTGACACTAAGCTTAAGGTCGCAAAAACCCTTGCATTAGCCTTAGCTGATAATGACGTGGACTAGTAACTCTACCTTATTTATAAGGTTTATTCACTGTGCCAGTGTTGGGGGTTTGGCGGAATTGACCACCTTTGCAGTTTGTCAATTAATAAAAGAATTGACCTTTGACCCCAACACTTGGCTTGTGCTTTATTTATGTTTGTAGTTGGTTAGCCATTTAAGTAGACAATAACACTAGTTTTATTGACGTTTAAAGGGGGGGTGGAACGAGGCTGTATCCCTGGAACGAGGATAGCATGTGTTCGCGCCATTATTGAACAGTTTGCAAGCAATACCACCCACCCACCCACCCAGCAAAAAAAAAAAAAAAAAAAAAATGTATGTTATATGTATTTAATATTGTATGGCGGAATTGACCACCTTTGCAGTTTGTCAATTAATAAAAGAATTGACCTTTGACCCCAACACTTGGCTTGTGCTTTATTTATGTTTGTAGTTGGTTAGCCATTTAATGTTTGTACCATTGGCCGTGCTTTGTCTAGTATTGTGTTGCGTAGTAATATGCCTTTGCAAAATATGCCATGATGGCGCTCTACTTCCTGTCTGTGTGAACCTTGGGGGATACATGGTATAGGTTACTTGCTTGGTTACTAGAGCATTGCTACTTTCCTCGATATCAGGACAATACAAAACACATCCCTGATTTACACTTCTACAGAATATCCAGGGACAAAGCTCTTAAGAAACGGTACTATGAGGTGATGATACCCCAATTTGAGCAAGGGCGTTGTATTCTCAATTTCCTTGTTTGCAGTCTGAAATGGCCTATTATATTATGGCATACTCTGCAGTGCCATAATGTGTTGTGTTGTGTTGTGTTGTGTTGTGTTGTGTTGTGCTGTGTTCTGCTGTGTTGCGTATGTTCGGTCATGTTATACTAACTAATGCCATTATTGTTATGTGTTGCTTCTTTCTTGAAGTGTTTACTGGACTGACAGATCGGCCGTTGTGGGCGCGGTGAAATCTCCCTTTCCCAAAAATCATTATAAGGGCAGGCTTATAGGCCCGGACCAATGACGTCATTACAGGCTAAGTGTTTACAAGAAGTAAAGACAACTATGCTTAATGTAACGTACTTCCCTCAGTACGCTAAAAGAGGTGAACATCCACATTGTAGTCAATGATTCAGGTGGTTATCAGTCTATATGATTGGATATAGATGAAACATTTAGAAGTTATGTCCAAATCGATTGAAAATATCATACACAGCCGGCAGCCTTGTTTGCTACGTGTTATCGCTTGTGTTGTAACCTTCCTTACAAACCGCATTATGCAAAGTATTTCTAACAAATTAAAGTTTCAATATTAACGATCCTATATTTACCGTCTTTTATATAGTTATATATATATATATATATATATATATATATATATTCATTGTCATATTTTTTATTTTTGCGATAAAGAAAGCAAAGGTATAATAATTTATGGCATATCCTTATAATTATTTGGCTGTTAACAGAAATCCTTTGAGAAGAGTCCTTGATGATCGGATCGTTAATACATAAACTATCTAAATTCACAACATGAATTTTCCTTTTGAAAAATCAAAGAGCGAGTCGACTATCACGTGTACACGGTCATTTAAATTAATGTTGGTTGGTGGACTATATAAATACAATCCTACTCACTGTTTTTAATCTCCATCTAACGCATCTAGTCAGCGATATCCACCATTCCGCTGTCAGTTCACAATCTCTGTAATAACGCGTTGTGAAGTTATATTCAAAAGTGCATCTGTCCCTTATGTCACTGTCCCACGGAAAATATTTGTCCTTGGGCATACGTAGTAGTATTGTAATTTGATACTGATGTTTCGAAATTATCAATTAATGTTCACTGAAGCGATTTTCTTTTTATCTTTACCAACAATACAGAATATTGTTTGTGAATTTCTCCGGGTATGCCTGATCTGTTACTCCTTACTTTACTGCTATCCGACAGATAAATGGCCGAGTAATATGATATATTGTCTTTTACGCAGCCGGTTGTGCTCATCTTTCACTGAAATTTACCGATACTAAGAAAAATGAGGATATTTTCAATTTGGGCGAAGTTGCTAGCAGGGTTACAAATTTACTACACAAATTTTGCGAAATGCATTGTTTCTGTACTGTATATGTATACACTGGCATGCAAAGTAAATCTTCAGAGGTCACATGACTGGAATTTGGCGAAATTTTATACAAACCTGGGTGCCATTGTTTTAGCTTCAAATGATGTCCATATTCGATAGACTGGTGAGTAGAGCGAAAATAAGCATCGTGTTCAATAATGCTATTTATCCCAAAGATTTCATCCTCGCCAATAATTTATATGCACAAAACGTGTAGAAAGACAGTGAAAAGCATGGCAACGTCAGATGTATTCTTCACCTGCAAGACAACATATTTGTTATTGCGTTACGAAGTTACGAAGTGCATGCTGCTTCGAATTTGATAAATAGGCATGATAGATGTGCAAGGAGCCAGTATGCCACGTTGAGATGTCGAGGAAACAGCCCGTTAGGATCGTCCGATTTCACAAGATTAGACTTTCCCCGATCGCACCATATCTCTCTCTTGGCGTTAAGACATTCTCCGATGGGTTGCCTATTTATCATATAACACTTCGTAAGGGCTAATCGGTATCAATTATGAGGACGCCAAATCATATGCAAGAACATGTCTTGCATCTTAACGCGCGACGTTGGTCGGCTTTGACTTGTTGCCTATAAGAATGTTGTATATACTCGCTAACGTTGCACAGAGAAAGCCATAAATTATATTATAATGAGGGTGAATCACTCAGCTGCTCGAGAGAGCATGAAATAAAAGGAAACCGCGGAAAGTACATAGACTTATTAACAGAAACATGAAACCACATTTGTCTGCTGTTTATGCAGACGACCTTAAAATACTAGCAACACATTCAAATGTTTATAGCGATATGCAAACCAAAACAGACCCAAACCCCGTTAATATGATTTTGTAAGTTGACAAACTGGTCCTAATTTTATTTTGCATTTTTATTTAACGCAAATAATGTAAAATATAACCAATTGCCTAATGTATTTTAATGAGGGGATGTGCAGTTATAGCTAATTATTGGAAACTAGTCTGAGCTCGTTTGTTGTGCCCATCAATTTAATAATTGAAAAAAAAAAGTTTAAAAAAAATTAATAGATGTGATCGATTGATGACTTTTAGATAATTGATGCACCAACAGGTTTTCTTTTTATACACGAATTTTGTGTAAATAAGTCAGGCCACTACAAACATTCAAAATTCATGAGCTCAGAAATAGATGGTTTTTGTAGGTGTTTGCTTATCACAGGTGTGCACTGAATATAAAGTGAAATTCTGTCCCACTCTTTCCCAATCTATAAATCAATTTAAGCACTTGTACAACCCGCCATTAAACATTTTTATGAGGACATGAAATAAAAAAAGGAATTACTTCAGCAACGATGGCGAAATTTGATAAACCCAAAATAATAATTTTTAAATAGAGGCGATATAATTTTACGGATATCTCATTTCATTGTTGTTTAGTTAAGAACTATGTATGCATGCATGCATGCATGCATGCATGCATGCATGTATGTATGTATGTATGTATGTATGTATGTATGCATGCATGCATGCATGCATGCATGCATGCATGGATGTATGTATGTATGTATGTATGTATGTATGTATGTATGTATGTATGTATATATCTAGCTATATATATATATATATATATATATATATATATATATATATATATATATGTATGTATGTATGTATATATCTAGCTATATATATATATATATATATATATATATATATATATATATATATATATATATATATATATATATATATATATATATATATATATATATATATATATATATATATCTGGCTATCTATCTATCTTTACATAGTTATCATGTCCATGCTTGGTTTCTGAATTTAATTCATCATTTGGTAGAGAGAATAATGTTTGGCGCTGCCAATTTCAGACACTAAATTAATTACTATTTTTAATCTTCCTTTTACGATAAGAACCACTGCCTACCGACGTTTTGCTATTCCAAGTGCTTGTCTCACATTAAGAGCTGTTGAAATATACTTTCACAGGGAAAACATATTAGTGAGTGTTTTGATCGTACTTTTTATTTCATTAAAGAATTGATCGGATAGGGCACTGCATAACACCTGAACCTCCATGTAATTATAAACACCTTGCATAATATTTCTCTTTCAATTGCCACATTGCCATAAGCATTACTATATTTACATTCAGTTGAGAACCCACTTCGATTCTAACAGTACACCTGCGTTGTCTTGTAAATTTAATTTGCCACGCTTTCAAGGGGGAGACAATGTTCCATCCCTCTATACATAATATCATGTTACTGAAGTCCGCATGATTTATTAATTCGACAAGCCACTGATATGTTATTTGAAATGCGTCTCATTTAGTTTTTTGGCAACAGAGTTGTTACGACTTGTTTCCGCGGAAATAAGTTACAACAGTTTGAAAGCGGTTTTGGATATAACGTATTTCAGATCTATAGGGTGAAAAAAAAATTCTCATTTTCGCCTACTCACTCGTATAAACGTTGTCGAAATCAATAACATTCAAATGGCTATAGCATAGTTATTAGTGTAGTGTTAATAAAGAGCCATTTTTTTTAATGACAGTGGGGTTAAATCTTGGTGTTTCACTTACTGGATGTGGCATTTCTTAGTCATAATCGTTAACTTAAACAGCAAAATAAACCGATTATAGAAGTGCTTCGCCCACAAGTGAGATGAAGATGCTGATATGAAATTACATTGCTTATCAGTTGGAAAATAAAGAGTTGAAACCATAAATATCATCAAGTCCATTTCATGTGAACGCTATAGCCCGTTTCCACTGCACTGAAACTAATAGCAATGTGATTGTGCAACAGACCCTACTGTTTGTAAGCCGTCGCTGTTATTGTTAGCCTGGAGTTGAAATATATACATTTTTTTAATGCAAAAATCATCATTCCCACAAGTGCAAAACCAAACGAACCCCCACTGAACTTCATTAGAATACTAAATTTATGGCCTTTTGATGGTTATTTATCTTTCAATTGCATAGAAAAATTATATGTTATATTACATTTTTGTGGGTTATGAAATTAAAATTATTTATTTGTGACATCGCTCACAGCCCTCTTTATGTCCATATGGCCACCTTCAATGTTTATTTTGCATCAAAGCAGATTGGCCTCCTGAGATAGAATGCACCACGAGTACCAATTTCACTGAAAAATCAAAGCACGTAACAATTTCTCTAAACTTTTTCATGTGAAATCTTGTTATCAGTCCTTCTGAAATGAAAACACACATGCTGGGGGTTCACAATCTTGTTTTCCAATGAAATCAACATAGTGTCCGGCGACCATATTGGATTCAGAGCTGATATAACTGTATGTATGGTTGCCATTGATTGTGTCCTTGCTTATGACTGAGAATGGGTTTACCAAATTAACAGCAAACGTTTAGGGTTGTTATTTCCAAGCAAGACGTGCAATACGTTTTCAAGGAGAGATAAATGACCCCAGTTAATACTAGTACTGACCATGCATCTTTGATCATTTTTGTAAGAGGGGAGACATAGTGGTTGTCTTATATTCTATTATCTATTTCCTTAATACGACATTACCAAATGCATCAAACCATTGGCGCAAATGTTATTAACCTTTTCAGCATGTGATGGCGCCCTTCATGATCAGCTTCTAATATCCTACTTTCCGACATTCTTAAAACCTTTCCTTACCTGTGTTTCCTTTACAACACATTTTTTATCCTTATAATCCATAACTGTGACAGATTTTATCAATTACTAAAAGTAAAATTGAAGTAATCAAAATGCTACTTGTGAAACACGGAGATCACAGGTTTATATGTCTCAAACACCAAAATGCTAGGGTTTATATATCGAGCAGATAATGTGCATATAATGAATATAACACCGAGACGGATATCGCATCGAACCATTGAGTCTTACAAAAAAATAACAGCGAAGAACTTTCCAGGAGCTTCTGTTAAATTATATGGCCATGGGTTTAGGGAAGGTTTTATTTTTGTCCAAAACAACGCTCTATGAATGGATATATATGCCATACACAATATAACTGTACCTCTCGGAGGTCAAAAGTGTGTTGTTGTTTTTTCAGGACAAAGGTTATAACAACCTGGGATATTGTAATTGGATTTATGAGATGTTGCGTTGACAACATTGATGTAACAGTACACTGAACCTGTCGCCAGTATCTCATAAAAAATATGTTCCCGATCTTTGTAGCCTTAATTAAAATGCAACCTGTCTTGAATGGTTGATTTTTGTTGGGACAATGTAATGCTTAAACTGTGATGAAGGATAATGTTGAGTCTGTGTAGTGTAGTGTAGTGTAGTGTAGTGTAGTGTAGTGTAGTGTAGTGTAGTGTAGTGTAGTGTAGTGTAGTGTAGTGCAGTGCAGTGCAGTGCAGTGAAGTGCAGTGCAGTGCAGTGCAATGTAGTGTAGTGTAGTGTAGTGTAGTGTAGTGTAGTGTAGTGTAGTGTAGTGTAGTGTAGTGCAGTGCAAAGTACAGCGTACAGTTTACCATGATATTGAGTGTGTATATTTTCTTATGTACTTTCGGTATAATAGTGACTTTGACAAGCTTACTAAAATAAGTCATTGTGTTGATCGTTTTTTTTATTAATTAAGAGAACCAAAGAAATGATTTATAACAACCCACGCGCCATTATGTAAGAAATGCATGTACTGTCATGCATAAAAAACATATACAATCGCCAGAATTGTTTTAAATAGACTTAATTTGTAATGTTTCCATCGGGAAAAGCCTGTCAAATCTTAAAATGAATCATTTGCTATTAGAACCTTATTTTTTTATGGAAATAATCATTTGTTCATGTCTGTATCATTTACATTCCACATTTTTGTCGCGATTATCAATAATTTGTCATGGTATGTAAGCAATAAACGATGCCAGACAAGTTTCATATTATTATCACTTCATTAGTCTTCACTCGTAGATTCAATTATCCATGTATAATTGCATTTGTAGTGAAGAATTTATTTTAGATCAAATGCAATGCAACAGTGGTGTATTCAAAAGATTGTCGTTTATTGTTGCGAAAGAAAACATGTTACAACAACAGGACCGTGGCATGTAAAGTGTACTTTAAGGAAAGCACATATTGTGAATTCACTACGTCGGCTAAAATCTTGAATGATAAAGTATATAAAATGCGTTGGTTTCGATTCATTCACTTTCAGTTATCTATACGGAGTTGCCATCGAACCGAAGTTGGGCAGCTGAAGTGACTAGTGGGCCTTGCCATGAAATTTCTTTTCAAAGCATTGTCAACTTCATATACTGCGATACATGGTTACAGTAACATTATAAACAGCCATCAACGCGTGAAAGTGAATGAAATCAATACATTCCCCCCTGTTCAGATATTTATCTTAAATTGAGAGAGAGAGAGAGAGAGAGAGAGAGAGAGAGAGAGACAGACAGACAGACAGACAGACAGACAGACAGACAGACAGACCCCAGCCGAGTAAATCGGAATCCTACTACTAAAACATACCCCATTGGAGCGGTCATTCGGTAACATATGAAATTAATGAAAATGTGTTGACAAGAGACATTACTCACTTTGCGGTATTCCCAGACATGTTAATGTTCATTACAGATAGATGACTTAACACTCTTTATGCAACACCGATGACTGATGTTGTCTCGGCGTGACCGATGTGTCTAATGACAAGGTTGTTGACTCCAGACTATTGTATATCAGTTTATACAATGCGAGGGTGTTTTGCGTGAGTGTAAGGAAGCTAATTAAATTGAACGTGTGTTTTTATACTATCACCTTTCGAAACTTCGCAAGCAAACGTGTTTATTTTTATTATTTCTATCTAGGATTTCTCTACCTAGGCAAGCGAGCGAGTTATTAAAAGACTAACATTATGTTTGTTACAGCATATGTTAGAACTACACCGATCCATACACTCTGACCAGTATTGCATCACTTGTGGATAAACGTTTTTACATAGTTATACACGGTAAATCAAACAAAATAGATTTTTGGGTCCGCACCCAGACATCAGCGCCCCTAACGGCGATCACGATACCAACCAGAAATTGTATTAACTTTGCTACTGTAACAATGTATCGTCTGACTCTACAAACATTGACACGCAATCATTGCATTGTAATCCATTTCATGGCCGAAAAAAAGTATTATGATTGTTACAATATATACGATTTGGCTATGGTTTGCTAAGTTAATGCTAGCTCACACAAAGGAAATGTGGCAATGTTTGTAGGATTTTTGTCATGCCAGACTATGAAGGCAGCTGTGTTGTTGCTAGTAAGATTTTTCGTCGAGCTAAACGATGAAATGTGACAATTTCAGTAAGCCAGATAACACTTTGTTTTCCATGTTAGCATGACTTTCATTGTAAGTTGAAGAAGTGATGGTCATTTTAGCTACCTTTATGGTATACCATTAATTCACATCGTGCATTGATTTTTTTCAATCATGTTATCGATCAAAGGTAGATTCATGCAAATGGGCTTTTATTTGCCTGTCTATCGCGATAGTACATTTGACATTACAACTTCGATTCTCGATTGGATATTACTAAAACCACGCCAGGCTGCAGGATGTACGATTGAACACGAAATGACGCGAAACAAGAACGCTCTATCATCGTCAGTAACACATAGTCCCCGGACTTGCATATCAATTCGACACTATACAATGGGTTCATTAACCGAACCGTCAACTATGTTATTACTCAATACAGACCCCGTCAAAAGAAGAGACAACCTGTTCAACAGCAACACATATATCTGTCACCAGTGTTAGAGTTATTGGTCAACGGAGACGTGCGATTCACAGGCTGCCAAAACTGTTTCGTCGACAGAGTGTAACAAATGAAACGTGTGTATAGTATGTCCGAACTGAAGTAAAAGTTGCGACAACTCTGTTCTAAGATTTGTCGAAGTCCGAAAACTTTTATAGCGGACATCAATGTTTTTAAATATATAGAGACCAGATATGATGATATATCAGGCCGACTTTGACAGAAATACCCTGGAGAAAAGACAAAAAAAGTTAATTTTTTATCTAATTGTTCCAAAACCAAAAAGCATGCATTCCATATTTCGCCCAACACATTCGACCTACTTCACATATACTTAGAGTTACGACATGGAGGTAGGGTCTCACTGACTGAGAGTCATCAAAACAAATATGGGTGGGGGTCTTGGCCTTGGGGTCCATGACTATAACATCACTTGTTCATAGGATGGAAAATTTAATCTCTCCATTTATTCCTACCTCCGCAAAACGGGTTCTAATTTGAATGGAGATTATGTTTTCAGTTGTTTGTCTATTTGTCGGTCGGCTGGTGTGTTTGTTTAATTGTTATCAGGATATCTCATAACGAATTGATTCAGATAAAACCTTTTCAAAATATTGTCTACATGTGATGATGCAATACAAATTGAAAATCCCCATTCACGATTTGTGCTTATAGATTAAAAAGTTCATTTAATTAACAGTGCAATCTAATTACAGGATGTCCAGATCAAATGTAATAACGCAGACCTAATTAAAATGCAGCATGATATAATTTGATTTCTGGATAGTTCAACCACACTTTGCTCTCTTTAATTAAAAAGCGCACAGATTTAATCAAAAATACAATATTATAATATTTGGGGACATTTTGTTGTGAAACGCAAGTGAAGTGATCTGGTTTAGAAAGTACGAAATAAAACCAACTGCACAAGGTAAAGGGATATAGATAGAGAAAATGACATTGACAAGATAGTGAACTTTCTAAGATGGATTGATAATACGAAAGAGCCAAATGGAGGCATTAGATAGCGGAAATTAAGTCTGAATAAAACATGTGCACTCATAAAATATACCTTATCTTGATACACGTATCTCTTCATTGACAGTGCTCGATCTGTTGACTTCGTGACTAAGAATGCATGATTTGCTCACCTTGCATTACAGAGGAACACAGCTCCAGGAAATAGGGGTATAATTTGATAAAACCTGAATTCTGGGTAATCAGTTCTTGATTTGAAATTGCATACATTTCACTTGATTGATAAGAAATGTCAATTTGAAACTATTTTTACACCGTTATTGCTGCAGCAGTGATCGATGACGTGTTACTTAATTGAAATCAGCAGATATGCATATATGTTAGCTGAACAATAAATATTCATAATTTAGAATAAGGCAATAGGCACTTAGGAGTCATTAATATTTCATTGATCATCAAATACAAATGTGCGTCTGCTGACTCCAATGGGGGCAGGGTTGCATCATTGCTAAGACAGTCACAAAACAATGAAGGTGAAACCAGTTTCAATTTTGTGTTTCTTGGCAATGGTGCGAATTGTATGTGATGTTGAATTAATAAAATGGCCATATGGATGAGGACTAGGTATTTATTTTGGATTTTTAAAACAGTTGTATTACCAATCTTCTTCCTACTTAAGATATCAATGCGAAGCAACATAAACCAAAACTGTGTTGGTGACTCAATACATTGCAAAAAGCTAAAATATGTCTAAAACGTGTGTGACTGTACGTACAATTAACAAATATTTTACACACATTTGTTGATCTTTTCCAAGTTATTGATGAGTTACAAACACGGACTTGTTGTTTCACATTGATTTGTCAAGAAGGGAGCCATGACAAAACTGTTTAATAAATAAAAAAGTAAAAGATATACCCCCCAATCCATAATCCATATGGCCACTTTAGATGATTCTCCAGGACACAACGTTTACGAAAGTTCATTTATTTCCTGAAGTAGTGCTCCCCTTCACTACTCCATTGTTGGGTCCTGATTAGACCGGACGACTAGATAAGAATTACCCGAGCTACATGATGCAACATGAGTGTAGAACTCCACCGACAAGTCAATTGAATCAAATAGTTACCGTATTTGGCTTTAATTTCTCTCGTTTGTTTTTTTCTATAACGCAACATTTTGTGCCCTTCACCATCTTTGAATAAGATTTCTGAGAGGTGCATGGGTATAAACGAGGCACAACGAATACTCAACGGACACAACGTAACTTCAAAAACATTAAAATGTAATCACGCAGCGCCGTCTACGACCAGATTGAAAATGTTTATTTGCTGTGTGCACTGTGACCACGTGTGCCTACTGAAATCTGACAATGTGATATTTTATACTTTGATTTGAATAGAAATGTGATATACACCATACTCATACTGCATGACGGAACGATTTCTGCACACTCGTGATTTTTTAACTCAACTCCTAATACATTTCCCATACCACGCCACTCCCTCCCCTCTCCTCGCTTTCTCGTCCTTCCTATACAGTCTTAGGGATGGGCTCGCGACAAATATTCAAAATAAATACAATTTGTATACACTTACTTCCTAAGTATTTTAAATTACAAACAGGATTTTAATAACGACCACAATTCACTAAGAAACGTTGACGTGCCACCATATGTTTTGTATGTACAATACAAATGTGAGCAGTAGGCGAGCCAGATAGACAAACAAGCTTGCGCCAGCCTGGTTAACGAAGTGCTTCATTGTAGCTCAGTAGAGTAATTGAAAGATACACTCAGCTTCAGAGGATAAAACTTTCTGGTCGATCGGTGATTGGGGTATGGCGTCGTGTGGACAAATTATGAAAGGGTTGATGGAGACAGACTGGAAGGTGTACATGTAGCACGGCGCCGTTGATGATCATTGCTGCGAGCTCGTGTACGTACACGATAACTGCAACAACCTTTATCCTTGTAACATATGAACCACTGTGAAAAACAAAAGAATCAAATATTCCTAACCTAAGCGGTGCATATACAAAATATTGAAAGTAGATGGATCCTGAGAGAGACCTTGTGTTATCTCCCTGCTGGTGGGTTTTTGAATAGGCTTAATGATTCTTACATGTAAATTCAAAGCGTCAGTATCTCAAACCATTCTTATTTTTTTTTCGTGAACTTCACGTACACCTGTCGTATTTTACAGCTAGCTTCTTTTCTCAACTAAAGCATTGACATCAACACCATTTATCGTGCAGGATATGACTTTTTTTTACTACTCAATGAAACCGACACAGAATGGAATCTAATGAAAAGGGTAATCAACCCTTCTGCAATGTTTTTCTTTTGAAAAATCCTTTTAAGGACAAACTGAGCCCGGAGGGTTTGAGTGGCAGGAAATCATACAATGTTGTAGTCACTGTCTATGTTATTGCATTTCTTACTTTTTTAATATAACTTCCTGAGGACTCATCATTTTTCAGTCAACAGACCAAAGTAGAAATGTGACAACGTCAGCTGCTGTTTACCAATTCTCAATTTCGTTTCCACTCTTTTACCTGGTGAAACGTAAAATTATGAATTAAATAAAGTAGTGCATAATGTGAGAAATATTCCTCCCCCATTCCCCTCCTGACCCCCCCCCCCCCAATAGATAGTCTGCATTTAAATAACAAGCATTATCAGTTTATACCATGCATGAACGAGCCAGGTTCAACAGAATGGAATATATACTCTGGTCGTTTGCGTCACGACAACGCGTGTCTACGTAGTTGGTTCTGGGGTGTTCGAAAAATGAGTCAAAACGCTCAAACTTACCATTACTTTCCCTGATTTATTGTTTTATATTACAATATAATCATATTATTCCCCAATATATGTTTTCTTCATGCAGCCCGAAAGTACTCGTGTCCTATGGTTTGTCACCACGAGTCGATAGACGGGAAGTGACAAGGACCCCTTAGGTCACTCGCATTTCCAAAAATATTGGGGTTTAATATCTAAATATTAACTCAAGGTAGATATTAGGTGGGTACCTACCGTACACATCTTGCCTCGATATCCTATGATAAAGAATATAGATTCGAAACGTTGGATTGTATTTATTGATCGGGACTGTTTCACTCGCTCCTTATGCACTTCTAAATATCTAAATATTAACGTCTAACTTATAGAGAACATGTGATGGCGTGCTATCCTTACTCATTAGCGTTTGGCCCTGGGCGCAAGTATTTAAATATTGTACGTCATCGCCATGCATGCGCTTTTATGGGAAAGTTGTGAGCATTTGCTCAGCCTTTGGCGCACACAGCGAGGAAAACTTCATGAGTGACCAAAATTATCAAACCCACTAGATATTTGGCTCACGGCCACTAATGACCAAAATCTCACTAAAAGTTGCCAACATAGGTGAGGAATCGGCGCGATGAAATTGCCACCAGTGAAATTTTGTTCGTGTGTGCCGGGCATTACGCAAATATTTCCGCTTCCGCTCAAAGATTACGCATGCGGACCTTTGACCTTTACCGATGACATAGTGTTGCTATAAAAAGCACCCATGGTTCCCGAAGAACAACGCACATGTCACTTGGTAACTTTCAGCACATGTTTGAAACAAACGAGACCCTTGCAGCCTACCAGAGACGATAATTGAGCTCATAATCCCCCTACTAATACCTCGGAACAATACCTGTTGGAAAGGTTGGCTGCTAGCACTGCAACAAATTATCATGATTATCAAAACCACGTGTGCGTCCACAATATCAGGATATTAATATCAGACACTGCGCATGCGTTGAAAATGTCAAGAACCGGCCAGCCCTTGCTTTAGAATGGAAATTTCCGGCGATTACAAATCATTTTCTGTTTTTGTTCTACTTCCTCATGAGAACTGAACTACGGGTTAATTAAATGATACTAGTGCATAGTTGTATAATAAGAAAGGTATGTTTATTAGCAGGTTCTCTTAAACTAAAGACTTCTCAGAACTGTGTTGGCAAGGGCATGTTAACTTCAAAAAATAAAATCTTCAATCTTCATTCGTGACATGACATCTGGGCAGTTCAACAGGATTCAGCCCCAAATGAGACTGTTATTAAAAGAAGTCAACTGTTAGCTTTTGGTGTAACAATGTCTACTTCGGCGTCTTCAAAGAAGCGTTATAAACGACCATAATTGATGAAATGAAGCTATTACCGATGCAACTGGACACATATATGTCATTCAAGTGTTGTTTTAAGCTATGATAAGAAAACGTTTTAGGTAAACAATCATGTTTGGATTAGGTTTTAAAGACATTTAACAAAAATAACAGCTTTTATTCATGCGACACCTGAACAAATAACAATTCCCCGTATTTAATAACAACATTCAATGAGTCTTTTGTTCAAATTTACACAGATTGACTTCCGTCAATAATGTAGGTTTGCCTGTGCCTAAGAAACCACTTTCGTATTTTTTTAAAAACATAACCTATTGGTTTCTTTCAACCATCATAATTTCATTTAATGCAATCATTATACAGAATATGTATGTATGTATGTATGTATGCATGCATGCATGCATGTATGTATGTATGTATGTATGTATGTATGTATGTATGTATGTATGTATGTATGTATGTATGTATGTATGTATGTATGTCTGGCGGCCTCTGTCAACGTTTCTCAAAAACGGCTGACTCTATTTGTATAATTAATTATTTCCAGCAACTGGGCAACATCTTAAGAATGCATGCTTCAAATTCAATATAATTTGGTATGGAACATAACTAATTGCACGTGTTCTGAAAAGATTACTGATGTAGCTTTTAGTTTTTAGTCATTTGCATAATTAACGAATTTCAGAAATAAGGCTATATCTTAAAAATGCACTCTTCAAATCCAATTAAATTTAGCACATACTTCAAACATAAACTAACCGCATATGTTGTGTTGCATTCCAACAATAATTGTGTGTAGGAGTGAAAATCTAAAGACTTTGCCATTACAGAAGGCATTCAGCTTAGATATGGTATATCATGTTCTGTATTTCCCATATGCAAGTAGAACAACATGTATTGTGTGAAACTTCACGATCACCTTGTCACCTAATTTAAACTCTATACCTTCTCTAATTTGGTAGTAATATACCTTGCCCTTGCGGAAGTCAACGTTACTGTTACAAATTGGAAGCCGACACCAAGGTAACAGCTTACACTTTAAGTAACTTGATTGCTTTGCTCGTTTAATGTTTTTCGTAGATAGACAAAGCTTGCCCTTACGAAATGTAGTACCGTGACAAGTTGAAAGCTGAGATTTCCGTTTACACTTTCATTAATGTTCAATCATAGCACGATCACATTTGATTTGCTTTTCTACGTCGATGTTTTGCAAGTAATACAATATTTAATGTGTTTAACGAATAGAAGCCCTGTTTCAATTTCATCACAAGTTATTCGAATTAAAGACATAATAATGACTTCCTATCTTTTCCATGAAGTGTTAATTTCCATGGACAATTTTTTATCATCATGATCAAGTGGTTTTTTTTTTGAGTAATGAATTTCCAAGTAGGTTGTTGGAAATAGAAGTAATACAGCCTCTAGCGACATATCCTACGAGGCAATCATGTGTTGGTTCTTTATGTTTCTGTTTGCAAAGTCTGTTTTATATTCATATTGCTTGGACATTCTCTTAATGAAACTCTACACAGGAATCCCGAGAAATTCCCTGAGCAATGAGCGCCTGATGTTAGTCATTTGTAACAGAAATTTCGCTTGAAATTAAATTCCGATTTGGTTATCCCCAAATTAATAGACTGTATACATTTGAATGACGAATCCCAGATGTATGTTGCGAATATTGTCAGCGTTGTATAGGTGCTGTCTAAAGTGAGTATTCTGAAACAAAGATATGAACGGCAAAAAGGTGATAGAATAGGAAAAGTAGTCCTTCTGAAAATACTACCCATTATCTTCATTTATATCACTCAAAGATAATAACAAAGTTTTCGGTTTGATTTCGTGAGGGTTTAATATTATTTTGAAATTTAGCGTTTGAGTTCAGACGAATTTTGAGCAACGCCTATCATATGCATGCGTATGTTACCCGGGCTACTCAAAAACCCTTATCGGTAACATGTAACAACTTACTTTCACCTGAATGATAAGAGTATTATGATCATGCATTTTTCTGCAAATAACCAAAAGTTCCGAAGTTAAGAAAATACTAATTTGTACCGGACTGCCATGGGGAGATGAGTATAGAGCGTCTGGCCGGTTGCGTTATCGGTTCAAACGTTCACTCTAAAGATCATCATACCAGTCTAAATACCACATGCCTCATCATGACTAGATATAATTTTTTCTTTCACGTCAAATCGATGCCTTGTGTACATCATCTGCGATGGTTAATTTGTTCTCGCAATTGATAGTGTCGTTAGATTGGTATGTATGCACCAACTTTCGCTTTTGGCATTGAACGAAATAAGAATTACAGTAACTAGATGCAGGCAACCAGACAAACGACAGCTGATGACATCCATTTGCTAAAGTCAGACAGTTTCGTACTTGATGTCTTTCTTTCCTTAGTGATACCTTTTTTTCTATAGTTTTACCACGACCCGTCAGTTGACCCTACGGTCCAACTGCCATGGTATAACATGCCCTTTGCAATGCGCCACATCGCCTACAGGATTTTCTGACATGATCACTTGATATTTGCCGTCTGGGTAAGGTTAATGTGCCCTATATATTGCCAAGCAAAAATTCTACGGTACATACACGGTAAACCATAGAAATCCACAGTAATATTACTGTAACATGATATGCCTGTAACAGGTAGACCTTGGGCATATATGAAACATGGACTGTACACACGGTATGTAAATGTGGTACGATTTTAATGATGTATTCACAGACGTGTCACAGCATTTCTGACTATACATTTCTGTGATCATATGACTGGAGAAGGGATACACACACGTGCTTTCAGAGATGTGTGTATAAGTTCTGTTACAGGGTGTATGTGGGTGTTTCATAGTGGTGTTTAAGAACATAATTATATAATACACACGACACTGTGAATATCGGGTATATTGTTCAACCATCTACACTGCACTGAGCAGCAGCTTACAGTGAATGGAATATAGATGAATGGCATAATCTAACAGTACAGAAGGTTATCAAGCTAAGGGGTTGTTGAAGTGTAGGATAGCTGTATTATCAAACTGGATAAGTATTTAATCCTTTGATGAAGTCATGAATTATAGAATATGTGAAAGTAGGTCAGAGAGACCAGTTCATGGGTACGACTATTGCATTGGAGTATCGTTCGATTACCTAAGCATGGTACACATATACAGTCAACGCAAGTAAACAAGTGAAGATATTATGATGATGATGAAAACTCATCTGTGCAAACGTTTATTCTAATTGAAGGCATCACAGAAGAATAAATAACACAATGATTATCAACAAAACAATTGATACGCCGATAAATCTTCAGAATTACATTATAATACATTTAATATATATAATGTCACGTCAATTGATGCCACACCACTACATCACACCACACAGCATCATATGGCATCAAATAGTATATCACATCATCAAGTAACAGTACGTCACATCATGTCACAACAACACCGCATCAACCTATAAAACACAGCGCCATTAAAAAAAGAGAACAGCTCTCAATGCTATTAGTAATAGAGCATTGTAGATTTAATCCAAGGAATAAGGATGTTATATGCCTACTCGGCTACTCGGAGTTTCAAGCTTCTGTGACCAACATCATTATTCTTGGATTATATATATATATATATATATATATATATATATATATATATATATATATATATATATATATATATATATATATATATATATATATATATATATATATATATATATATATCAGGCAGAGAGAAAGACAGCCAGACAGACAGACTGACAGACAGATCCAAAACATAAGCATCCCGGCTAAAAAGTCAGATAACTTATTTCACAAATTAAGGCATTAATAATCAATTAATTTATCCAATCACATTTCAATCACCTTATTTATTATAATAAACTTCTCAGATAACATGACCTGTCTTATTAACATTTTACTACAAATAGCAACATTGTATGTTAATTAATTTCCCTTGATCATTTTTTAAAAAGGAATTAAATTAATGTAAAAGATAGTTTGTTCGCTGTACGAAATACATTGAACGATGCCAAACGTCCAATGTATGTTTGTTGTTATCTTCGTCTATGGAAATGACTCGCTGTGCCATGTGTCCAGCTATGGGGAGGTCAAATCTTCACTCAGTAGGGAAGCGTTAGAAATTGATTTATTACATATTACAGATTGAAAGTTTTAGAAGAATCGTTTAAATGACAAATGTCTGGCATCGGTTCCACATTGCCATTATTTCCTGTGGGATTTCGTCATATGCCTAAGCAATTCTTGTGATCAGACACACGTGTAACCGTAAATGTAGTTTTGTCATATTTACCCTTTTGTATTCTTGTACAGATTTGTCGGATGTTTCGCTGAGTTCGTTTGAGATTTGCACCTATAAAGCTTAGTTTGTTATAGCCTCCAGAAAGGTACCATTCATTGTATACGGGTCAATTGAATGGGTTCGCCATAAAAATACGGGATTTATACCCATGTCGTTTGCTGAATCGAAGTGATGAGGCTTCTTAGCTTGGAAGTACCTTGGCTGAACCTCATAGGCTGAAAAGAGAAAAATACTGGATCCAGATAATGTATAATTTTGACGCGATATTTAAACTCAAGTAGTCACCCTTGTAGCCTTGTGATGTCATCGAAAGACTGTTTTAATGTGAAAATGCTTTATATACTTCAAAAATGGAAAGAAATACAATGAAAAATGAAAATGCTATGCTAATTGAATATATTGGTTAAAATATTGCCATTTATAACATCTACTTATTTTAAGTGGCTTAAAACATAGATCACAATAATGAGACGACTCAGACACCTATGTCTGCAGCGAGGAGCAACATAAGCGAAGAGAGGGTGGATATGTGGACAAGATCATTGTAATACTGGATGAATTATCACAAGATCAACTGAATTTGACGCAATAATTGGATTGGATTGGTTTAGATTAAATTGGAATGACTTGATTTTATGTGACTTGACTTGACTCGAAAACTAGATATTACCCCAGGGTATGAATATACTAAATGTTAGCTTTACTTGCCAAGATTATTTAGAGAAAATGGTTGCCGACACTGCTAGACGACCAACCGCACACAGACATATCAATGTGCATAAACAATCCCAAACATTCATATTTCTCTGAAGTGTGGGTAAGTTGTTTTTTATGTACAATAACATAGAAAGTTGTGTTATGAATAATGGCTACAGCACAGGATATTTTAAATTACAAAGGGGTGTTAGACAAGGTGATCCCCTGTCTCCATTATTGTTTATTCTAGTACTTGAAACCCTACTGTTGTCTATAAGGACAACTAGAGATATCAGTGGTATTACAATCTCAGGTATTGAAATTAAGGACTCTGCATTTGCAGACGACATGACATGTTTTTTGACCAGTATTAACTCAGTTAATGTTCTTTTTAATTTGCTGAAGAAATTTGCTCTTAGCTCAGGGTTAAATGTCAATGTTGATAAGACTGAGGCTGTATGGATTGGAAAGTGGAGGTTTAGACAGGATAATATGTTCGGGGTAAAATGGCCCACATCTCCTATTAAGATTGTAGGAATATATTTTTCATATAATAGACAAGATGCAATAAAGAAAAATGTCTCTAAAGCTATGGATAATATGAAGAAAATTTTGAACTCTTGGAAAAGCAGAAACCTCACCTTATTGGGTAAGATTCAAATTATCAAAACCTTAGCGATTTCACAGTTTTCATATCTTATACAGTCCATTGAAATTTCTAAAGATATCATCCAGGAGATTCACCGAATTATCTACAGTTTTCTGTGGAAGGGTAGAGACAAAGTGGCAAGAAGAACTATGATAGGAGACGTGGGCCAAGGAGGGCTAAAAATGCCCGACTTATCAATTATGAAGGATGTAAATAGGGTTTTTATAGTGAAAAAATTATTGGACCCTACAGCCCAAAGACTTTGGAAATATTTTGTTGATAGTAAGCTACAAAAAATAGGTGGTAACATAGTGTTTAGATGTAATTTTGATACAAAATATTTACCTGTTAAATTTACTGACTTCATGACAGACTGCTTTGATACATGGAGTAAATTTACGAAAGAGCAGCAAGACAGTAGAGATCAGTTAATTTGGAATAATAAGCATATTCTGATTGGAGGACATTCATTTTATTATGAGGATTTTAGTAAAATTGGTATAAACAGTGTATCTGATTTGTTTTTGGATGATAAACCAATTCCATGGGAGAGAGTTTCTAATGATAGGTTATCACTGATACAAAAGCTCAGATGGTTTGGTATCATTTCATCTATCCCAGCATTTCTAAAAGAAAGTAAAACTAGACACTTAGACAATGTATACCTCACCATTGAAGACTCACTTCAGACTCTGGACAATGTATCCAAGGAAAAAATTAAATTTGAGCTCCTACGAAGGAATTTTATACCTCCTAGTAGCCAGATGAAATTGGAAACTCAACTTGGTATTGGAAATCTTCCTTGGGACAGACTCTATGGTTTGATTACAAGTATGACAATAGAGTGTAAAAGTAGGGAATTTCAGTTTAAGCTGTTGCATAACATCTTGTATACAAATGGTCAACTTCATAAGTTTAATCCAGAAAAATATCCATCCCCTTTGTGTACTTTTTGTAAAACTGCTATAGAAACTCATGAACATCTCTTTTTCCAGTGTAGTTACTCAGAAGCCCTCTGGAATGATGTCTTAGTTTTTTTGAAAAAACCACTGAAATTACAGCACGATCCAAGTAAACT
Organism: Glandiceps talaboti; assembly: GCF_964340395.1. Taxonomy (NCBI): domain Eukaryota; kingdom Metazoa; phylum Hemichordata; class Enteropneusta; family Spengelidae; genus Glandiceps; species Glandiceps talaboti. Next base: position 13,363,948 of record NC_135553.1, read on the forward strand.
GTGTAAAATATTATCAGATCCAGAAGAATCTATTATAGTGAATTTTATGTGTCTCATTGTTAGAAGACATATTTACTATTGTAAATTCCTGGAAAAAATACCACGTTTCGAAAGTTTTCTTCCGTATTTGAAGAGTATATACCATTGTGAGTATTGGATAGCTGTACAAAAAAAGAAATTAACCACACATTTGAAAAAGTGGTCTGGTTTGTGCGATCTATTCAAGACCTTGTAACATGCCTTTTTGTTTTTTTTAGTAATGTACTGCTCTGTGGGACCCAAATCAAAAATGGAAATAAAGAAAAAGATTCTTAAATACAAAAAAAAAAAGTTGTTTTTTATGATGGTATTGTTGATGTGTGGTCATATCGTATGATGCACTAATTCAGTCACTGATTCTAAAACTATGGTCACACCACAGTGGCAAAAGGCATATGTTTGCTATTTGTTAAATAAAAAAACTACTTTTACGTTTAATATTTATTTATGTTCTTAGAAATGTTGACTTCCCTTTATTCACAATGCTTTACTTTAGCTGATGTCCACAAATTCTCAAATAGCACATATAATATGTGATTGCCATGCATCTATTCCTATTGTAAACATATTTCATCTACTTAGGTATGCAGGTTCTTAAGCTAGACAATATATATATATATATATATATATATATATATATATATATATATATATATATATATATATATATATATATATATATATATATATATATATATATATATATATATATATATATATATACACGTGCGGTCGCTCGTAAGTTATACCGTGCGCTATTATGCACTGTCTGGTTATAGAAAGTAGGTCTCATGTGTGAAAGATTCTAACAGGTAATGGGAGTGGAATTTATGAGAAATTTAATCCAAGTGTAATAATGTTCACCCTGCATTAAATTTCTTTCAACTCGGATAATGATTTACGGTATAATTATCTATCTATAATAGCAAGCATATTAGAATTGGTCTCACCGTGGGATAATTTATTATTTGTGTTAAAGTGCCTAGGTTTTCCATTGTATCAATGTATTATAATAATGTGTTTTAATAAGTTTTAGCAGTGTACTGTTAATAAACCGTCATGATTATCAAGCATGATATTGCAATTTAAGTGGGAAATTACTCTGTACCAAACGTTTACATGTATTGCAATGTGCAGTCCATATGGTATTGTATTCAAGTATTGACAATTTTAAGGAAGCATTTGCGGTAATTGTATAATTCATTGGCACTGCATTCATGTAGTTTTATTTAATCATTCAGTTTCTGTTTGGTTGTCTTTGTCATAAAAGTGTCTCGTGTGGTCTTTTTTATCTAGATGATTACTACTTTTAACTTCTGAAACATGTTGGATAGTTGTCAAGAGTTGATTCTGTCTGCTGTGAAAAGGTATATATGCTGTGACAATTAAGACCACAGGGATAAGCGAGCGTGTAACTGATTGAACGATCGATTGAAATTATGTACTTGACAGACTTGCAACATCGATTATGAGTTTTATAGACATTACTAAAATTATTTGTAACTGCAATTTCTCGATTTTATAACATACGACATAGCTTTGAGGATCTCCTGATGTCAAATTCTAGACGTTTTCGCTGCATAGACACGATCTGATCAACCGTACACAAACATACTACATACGGAATAACATGGGAAGGTTAACTAACACACGATGAGCCGATCGTGGTGTCCTCGTGTAGGACCTTCATGCCAATTGCCTTTAATAGACTATGTAAGGACGACGTGGTCAAAATCCACCGATGCGAAAGCATTAAGCTAAATCACATTTACCTGAGACTTATACATAAGGTATGAAAATAGGGACATTACAGAGAGGATGTCACGCATTTGATGTGAACTCTCAAGTCTCGAGAAACAGCGCAGCCTGAGTCATCAACAGTTACTGTATAAATTATGAAAACTTAATTGCGAATGAAAACGACAGAAACAACATTAAGACTACAAAAGCATGAGAACTGGTAAATGCAATTTCCAGTTGAAAATGTGTTTTCTAGAGACAGTAATGTGTTGTAACGATTTGAATTGCAAATTTAGTTTGTTGTGTTTTCGATGTCACAGTCGACGTCTATGAAGTGGTTACTATACAGTGTATTATTGCATAGACAGGTCGTTCATTTTTTTTCCTTTTCGCATGTGCCATGGGGAAGGGAGTTAAACTAAACGAAGGACTTGCGTTTCTTGTGCGTCAGTTTGAAAATGACACAGCCCCTTACCATCTTACAGAGCGAAATTGAAGTCAAAGCGGAAAACATACTATCAATATGGTACGTAATACCCTATATTAGTACCGTGGCCAAGAGTGTTATCATCCGATTCGTAGAACGTGGGAATTGCATGGAACTATGTTAACAATACAAAAAAGTGAACGCACGTAGTGGGTCACAGGTTGATCAATTATCAAATACAAAATAAGTTTTATTTCACCTCAAAATTAATCATTCAATCGATCAATCCACCAATCATTCAATCAAATAATCAATCTATCAGTATACACGCGCGAGCAAACAAACTCATACACACGTTTGTAATCATACATAATATGTATATGTATATATGTGTGTGTATGTATGTATGTATGTATGTATGTATGTATGTATGTATGTATGTATGTATGTATGTATGTATGTACGTATGTATGTATGTATGTATGTATGTGTGTGTGTGTATGTATGTATGTATGTATGCATGCATGCATGCATGCATGTATGTATGTATGTATGTATGTATGTATGTGTGTGTGTATGTAAGTGTGTGTGTGTGTGTGTGTGCGTGTGTATGTATGTATGTATGTTATTATAGAAGTAATAAATGCCGTCCGGGTCAGTACACGCCGATGTAGGAGGTGTGTATTGCCCGGGTGACATTTGTCTTGTACTCCCGGCTATTTAGTCCCTTTTGACATATTCTTCCCAGGAAGAATTTCATACACTCAAGTATGTATACAAGTAATAAATGCTGTCTAGGTAAATACACGCCGACGTAGAAGGCGTGTATTGCCTGGACAGCATTTATCTTGTACCCGGGGAACTTCATTCGTCGTGATATATTCTTCCCATCGTCTGTGTTTTGATTTCCGATAAGAAGACTGACGCCTAAAGCCGACAACATTGATACAAGCCGGTGACAACATTCAATGTCACACACCATATATCATTACATATACGTTGTGACGAAAATAGCAATTACATCAAAATGGAGTCGAGTTAATGTTTCCCCTTGGTAAAGTAAATCGTCCGTTCTTCTTGCCTCGACCACAAACTGCACGTATGAGCCATTTGGTCAGCTTTTTGTCTGTAATTGTCGGTAAATCGGTGACCGTAAACGGTATAGGGCAGTCCAGTCCGTCTTCATTCCTCTCCTCGGCCCAACTATTCCAAACTTTGCATGCCCAAGTGGTATTTTTCTCTGTATTTCTCAGTACACTTGCCTTTAATTTCTGACCTATGACCTAAGATGTCATAACAACAAGGCGTCGTTTTCTCCCTGCCATGATACTGTGTATCCCTTGCAAGTTGCGACTTACATGTATTTTATCACAGACTAGTAAGAAACTGGTTTTGTTCACCTTCTAAATACCCTTTGCGGTCATGTTTACATTTATTATCACTAAAAATAAACGTTCAGAGAGTGAACCAAGTCTTATTAGTTCAGTAACAGTCAGGGGCCATGTTGTTGTTATGATTGTCTGTGTCCTAATCACAGACAAGTAAGAAGCTTTAAGGCTGCTGTGGTCTAATTATTCTACCTAGTCACACACAGTCAGGGGCCATGTTTTTGTTATGATTGTCTGCATCTAAGTACTCTTCCCGGGATGATATTGATTGGGTCTCATACACAGAAAATACACTCCCGCCAAAGATATTAGATAAATTTGCTACTCAGCTGATACACCGGTCTTCATGCTTTTCCCTGATTGGTCGAAGGCCTCTCTTGTAAATGTCAGCCGACATTTAACGCCCACACCGGAGTACAAGTATATATGTATGTGTGTGTGTGTGTGTGTGTGTGTGTGTGTGTGTGTATGTATGTATGTATGTATGTATGTATGTATGTATGTATGTATGCATCTATGTATCTATGTATATATGTATGTATGTATGTATGTATGTGTGTATGTATGTATGTATGTCAAATTGAATGTAAGAGCTGCCTACTGAGTCTCTTTTGGCAACGTACTTCGAAAGGTCAAGTATCTAGAATCATATATTAAGTCGTTCGTACCCATTAAGTTAATGAGATTATATGTAATTAGAAATTAGAAATAGAAGCACGTATATATCTTATAAAATAGATATGTAATTACCAATGTCAATGGCTAAATTATTCCTTACTAGGGAAATTCATATCAATAAAACAAAATTGACTCTTGTCGAGAATAATTTAGCGTCCAAAGATTACCGATGTCCCATATAACGAATTCAAAGTACTTCTCGGAGGAATAACATTTCTTCATCGTTAAAGTTTAATATCCGATTACTCTATTTGAACTACCGCACTGAATTTCAAAATTTGTGTCAAATATATCCTTTCAGATGCAGCGCGATGTAAAACGTACCTATGGCAACTTTTATCCGCACTAGGTTTGTATGTTTGCTGTCACCAACATACATGTATATATATTTTAGTGTTATTTCTTCTATCGACGTGCAAGCAAATTGTAATTTGTTATATATACAACAATGTTCCACCAACTGTATCACAGTATAATCTGTCACCCCCTGGTGTTTAATTGGTGTACATTTCACCATTGGAATTTTCAGTAGAGTCTTTTCAGGATAGCGACACTGTGGGATATCTAATCTGGTATAACAAACAAAGTTGCAATGTCAAATGTTGGAGTAAAAAAATGTTGTTTGTTTATTAGTCTGAGTGAAGTGAGAGAGTGTATGCGTGTCATGATATCTGTGTACTTACTAACCAGCCTTGGTCTTATCAACAATTCTATACAATTAAACATCAGGGAGTGAAAGATTACACTGTGATCAATAAAGAAATTTGTTGCTAGTGGGTAGTTTTTAGCAAACCTTGAGACAGACTAAGAGATACAGTTGGTCGAACATTGTTGTATATTGATTAAATACACTGGTTTCAATCGTCATTACATTATTGATACACTATTCAGTCACTAAAATGATATCGATCGATAGGATATGACACCTGTTTTGCCGGACGGCATCAAAGTATTCTTGAAGAATTCGGTCTGACGTCAACTTGCTGATGGAAATGAAACGAAATGCCAATTGGGAATGGATAAAGGTTGCGAAATACATGCCCTTGCATTCAACTGAATGTCGACAAGTACGGCGTAAAAGGCCCTTGCAATTGTATCACACTGATTTTTAGTTACTTGGTTACTGTGGTGTGACCGCCATGTCAAGAGCGACAATGTTTGGAGCTATGTAGACATGGATACAGTTACTTTTTATGGCGAATAAATATAGTATGTAAACCAATACCTCTCACTCCCGCACGCTCTCTCTCTCTCTCTCTCTCTCTCTCTCTCTCTCTCTCTCTCTCTCTCTCTCTCTCTCTCTCTCTCTCTCTCTCTCTCTCTCTCTCTCTCTCTCTCTCTCTCTCTCTCTCTCTCTCTCTCTCTCTCTCTCTCTCTCTCTCTCTCTCTCTCTCTCTCTCTCTCTCTCTCTCTCTCTCTCTCTCTCTCTCCGCCATAGAAATGGAAAACATGTTGCACAGCAGATAGTTCATTGATATAATTTAGCAATCTGAATGTATACTTCGCATGCATACATGTATTACAGAATAAAATATCTACAACAATCAACATCTCTTAAAATGTGTTTCTGTTAGAATTACTAGTATCCTGTCCAAATAACGACACTTTAAGGTAATCTTAAACAATTTGCTTTGTCGTTTTTTTACGATTAATAAATTGCACTGCTACTTGGACAGCAATTTGGAAAATTACGAGTTACGCGTGACTGATAGACATAAATAGCAATTCTAAAACATAAGGTACATAATTGTACTCTACACGAATACCTCCGTTTTCCCTATTCAGGGAATACACAATTATGCAGACGCAATCGAACTGAAATATTTGTGTGATGAACGCCAATTACTTCTTTCTGTGAAATTCATTTTTTTTCAAGGCATGTATTCTAGTAGGATGTTGAATTCAATGGATCCTATATAGCATTATTAGGAGAGAATAGTCAACGTATGTGTATGCTGACCTCCTTAAAATGGTGTGAACGGAAAAAAATAATCAATTACCGGAAACATGTGCATTCGATGGAGAAATTTGAAAAACATAACCACTGAATAAGCGAAAAAGGAATCTTACAGGTATATTGTAGGCAGAATGGCAAGGGTCGGCAGAATTGCTGAATGCTGTGAAAAATTAAGTGATTCCTGACGTCAAGGCATGCCTAGGCTGTTAATTAAAAGGAATATTAAAATGTTAGGTTCTGATAATTTTGAACGCAAGACTGCATTTTGTTGTTACCAATAGACAGTAATCGAAAGTATAACCAAATTAATATAACATTCGTCAGTCCGTAATGGTCGTTAAAAAATCATGACGTATGAAAACTGACCGTATATGATATCCACTGCTTTCAGACACGTTTTCGAAGATAAATCACCGCCGTCAAATTACATTTTTGATTTCATACTCAAAACATCTCACTTATGTAGCGAAAATGTAAATAGATAAAAAAATACTCTGTCGGTATTTGTCAAAGAGCTAACAATGTTTGAAAGGCACTTTGAATGGAAAAGTTGACAAAGAAGAGTACCTCAGTAATTCATTTACATCACCTGGAGGCGAGGGAATACATGGAAAACAAACGATCAGGATGGGTTCCAGATGAATTTATAGTACCGATGTATCGATAGAATTCTACCTCAGACACTGACTATCTAGGAAGCTCATCTTCTCACGTGCTCGTCTATTTATATCCCAGCTGGTTCCGAATACACTTTTCACATATGTGTTTTAGTATGTTAAATGATTAACTAGTTCATAACAATAAATAACTTTCTAATCAGTGACATTTTTCATCATCGTTTTCTCCAAGGTTTGCTTATATTGGAAGTGTTGATATACGTATATGATATTTTCAGAAATTGATAAACATTCGACATATACGATGAAGTGGGGTGAGTGTATAATTAGTAAATAGCAGTATATGTAATCGTCCCTGACTTACTTTAGAACCCACTCCCCCTGCTTAACGATGACATTCAGTTTTAAACTCCTGGTGCATTACTACCGTTCAAAAGCAAATTTGACATTCGAACTGGATGGGCATGCCCAGATACAGAGGATTGTGAGATTATTTAGATTCCCGGTGATACTTGAACTGAGGTGATTGGAAAGTCATCTAATGTAATGGTATAGTCACCGATGGTAGTCTGTTATTGAATGTCACAGAATACTTGCAACAATGAACGATTCGTACATTATAATGGGAGAATACAATGCACCATACCCGGTCATGCAACAGTCTCCATAATAAAAATGGCGGATTTTCAAGTTCCGGTGTTAGTTTTTTTAACGTTGTATAGTAAAACCTGTACAGCCGGGGTTCTTTTGCCATGCGAGAACATTTCTTAGATTTGAAAATTTTCTCTAAAGCTTGCTCATTCTTCATTATTAATGATCGAATTAAAACAAACGATGCTTTGAATGAACTTCAGTGAAACAAACAAAGATTGTTAAATTCTAATAGATATATGACGTATGTGGATATAATGCATGTAAGCAAGATATTGATTTACTACAGTGATACGTATAGTATATGCATTTACTAATCGTGAAGGGAATTTATCATACAGTTTTTTTCTAAATGACTTTTATTTTCAAAGAATAAATCAGAAATACCACTGAGCTAGCACTTGGGGGAAAATGATGATTAGCAGTCGGTCATTTGTGTACCAAGAACAGTTGCGCATGTACCACCATGTGAGTTATCACGCCTGTGTGACTAATAAACGCTTAGGAATACCCTGTTTGGCTAATACCAATAGTTCATGGGATCATTTGGACATTCCATAGACGTACATCGTACTCTACTAAGCAAACATTAACTCTATACTGGGATAAAACAAAAGAAATACGCGGATTTCGGGAAGGATCAGTTTTAAGTCCACGGAGGCAGATTATGAACAGAATATTATGAATAATAATTATTAATTGAGTCACTTTTCACCATGTTACCATCACCTGCCACGATGTCGTTCTAGGCCAATGCTTTCTCAAGAGTCTCGTCTACTTTGGTCTTTTCCACGATATAGCTTTCTACAATTTCCAATCTTGAACTCACCTGGGAACAAAATTGTACAAACTGTGTAGTAGTCATTTTAAAAGTCCTTGGAAACATTTCGTTTTGAAAATGTTGAGATAATGACAAGCGCATCAACCAAGCTGCATCAATGTGTTTTATGAAAATTATACATTCTAAAGTGTATCTGTAGTATTAACATATTCGTAGTATTAACAAGCCTCGTATTTGATTACACCAAAGTTAATGAAGATGTCAATAAAACAGTATATGTAAAAAAAAAAAAAAAGCTTTAGAACTTTTTTTAACAAGTTTATATTAGTCGAACGTTCATTAGAATCAACGGTGTGTTTAGTCTGATCAGTGCTATTTATATAGTCATGACAATGAGCGAACAAGCTGTTATCCCAATATGTATATGCATGATTCTACGTCAGTTTTAATTTGTGTGCTTTCTGTTATGAACTAATCTTGCAGCTGTCTGGTTTTATGTCGCGTTCATCTCCACGACTGAAGCCATAAAAGGGATCAGCAATTAGTGTATTGACAAGAGCACATGCCACGGGGGAAATATGACGTCTGTAATTTTGTAACACCCACGTCACATTAGGATTCGACTCATGTCATTCACAAGCGCAGCTGCGGTTTTCTTGGGGAGGGGATTCGCTGATTTAGCAATTTATTACCGTCTAATTTGCTTTTCGTGCGAACTTTAGTATGCATCAAGCTGATGCGTTATATTTGATTTTCTATACACCATTAGAAGGCTTGATGAAACAGCTATACATTATCAAATTGAACTCCTGAACAAAAAACACATGTACGTATTCGTATCGTTACATCAGTATGAAGCAAGAGTATGCATGTAATGATTTTGATATAAAGAGTCGTTGTCGACATTTACCAAGTTCCAATTTAACACACCTATAAATTTAATGTAACCGTTTGCATCATGAGCGCAGGAAACATTTGTTGTGGCGTGGTGATTCATTCCCTATATTCTAGTATGGATGTCATTCAAACTAAATGCTTGTTACATACATACATACATACATACATACATACATACATACATACATACAAACATACATACATACATACATACATACATACATACATACATACACACACATACACATACATACATACATACATACATACATACATACATACACACACACACACACACACACACATACAATAAACATTGCATTTAAGTAATGTGTTTGTTACCGTGCAAAAACGTTCATGGAACAATATACACTAAACAGAATGTCAACTGAATGTCTTCCATGAGAGCAAAGTGTTTAGATTTTTGTTGCCACTCACAATAATTAATGGAATGCAAACTTCTTAGTTATCACTATCATACATGATATACCCATTAATCGGCAAATAGTTATACCAAACATAAGAAATCTGAAGTTTGCATACATATGATATTGCCTAATTACAGAAAATCATTTAATTATGCAAATGAATAATCTATCTTTATTGGACCAAAGTGTGCATCAAATTATATGGAATTTGAAACTTGTATTCTCAAATGATTAATTATAAAAATCACGTATTATAATTACAAAACACATCAGTAAATTATGTTCATACATGTACCAAATTAGATGAAATAGGATTTCTGCATTCTCAAAATGTAGCATATCTACTAAAAACCATTAATTATGCAAATTACACACATCCCATCCCTAAACTAAAGTCTAAAGGTAAACATGGTTATGTGCGTGAATAGAGACTGCATAAAATCCTGAATTCAATACAATTATGCAATAGAGTCAAAGGTTCAGAGAGATCATTGATGTTAGGGTGACCTTTTGCTTTTAAAAAAGAAATCTGATCAAAAATCCACCATAATAGCATCGATATCGGTAGCATTTTAGAATGACATCATGGTACTTCGATTATTTACATCGAAATCGTGAATAGAGGCACTGTAATCACACCATTTTGTATCATTTACATGTGTACTTAATGCATTTGTCGCTTAAAAGGCACGTTTTTAGGCCAAAAAAAAAGAATTCTTTTCGGTCACGACATTTTGTCTAAAGTGATTTGACTACGGGGATTTGTTTTAATGCTCAACAAACCTGTCACTATATATCTACTATTTCACAGTTACTGTTTTTGCGATTTAGTACTTTAGAGCAAGTGTATGTGCATGTGGGGCAGATGTCATTTGCTTGTTCATGATTGGCTCTGCAGTTGTCTTCACTGAAGTAGCAATCCATGCACGGAGGGTTATTTTTGTGTATTCCTCCAGATCTGCAGACTGCATGGGCTGGACAAACACGAAGAAAAAAGACGGACGTGAGGGTATTTAAGTGATGTGCGCACTGACCATGAAGAAACAATTCTTTTTTGGACTTATCATATCGCAAACACCTCAATTGCGTTGATGTACACAAAAGCGACACAATTGACTGATTGGACACCTTGTTGTACTTTATATTCAACCAGGGTATGACATTCGAGTCGATACAGTTACAAAGATCACCATCTATATTACAATACTTTGTATCAGCCCCCCTACCCCAACCCCAACCCATCCACCCCATCACGATTACACAGCCACACTTGGTTCAAGACATCACGAATCGCGTTTGAATGTAATTTGCGGTACTTATCAAGCACATAATTAACACAAGTTTGTTTTCAGCATTGGGCCCATACACACACATTGTGATTGTTAAAGCCATGATAAAAATGATACCAGTTTGTGCACTGTCGTGATTTGAGACTTATGCTCTTCTCACCGACGGAATACTTGACAAATAATATAATCCACTGTAAACCTATAAAGAGATTACATGAAAACGTGTGCCGGATGTCACTGAACACATAAGAAAATAATTGGAACTTGGAGACCTTTTATACATGTGACATGTGACATCTCTCTTCACTTTCCTTTCTTTCTCTATAAGATCTAACCACTGACGATATTGAAAAATGATAAAAAATATAAATAGAATGCATTTAGATGTAGTAGATACGATATTCGAAATGTTTAAATCTAACGTGATATGAATGTTACCAGGGACCTTTAGAAATCACTGTGAATTACAACTTGATGCAGAGGAATTTGATTATTGAAAATTAAAAAAATATATATTCCTGAAATAGTAAAATAAAATTGTTTCGACGTTATTATTTTTTTTTTTGCAATAAATCATTTGATTTTGTAAAGTAGGGTGAAGAAAGCGGCGTTTTTCCGTAGAGTAAATCATCTTTCATGTGTTCACTCCTTACGGGCATTTTACGGTTCTATTCATGAAACATAAACGCCACGAGCATTTTATTTATAAAGCGCTTTTCAAAGAGTTTGAGAAATCATATACTTATTTTTAACGCTTTGTCGCGGAGATTGAAAGCCGGCTTTTGTAGTTCTATTAATTCACTCCTTGTATTATTTGTGACTGTACGAAGGTAATATAATTTTACAGCGGTGTGAGTACTGATGAAAGTAGCAATTTACACGAAGGTGTTCTTTTTTTATATCGAATATGCTTTATATTGTAATATTGAATGAACATTTCATTACGTGACCGTGCAAGCATGTGGAAAACTAATTAGATATGATAAGTGAGGGCATCGTTCAGACCACATAGAAAAGAGATCAGGCTATACCCTAAGCACCTTCATTATAAGTTTTTCTTGACATCTGGCAAGTAGTGCAGACCTCGGTCACAAACACTTTATGATTATCACACACCATCTATGTTGATAGGAGCAAATTAAATGGAAACAAATCACTAAAAATTCGGTGTAAACAGCATTTCTTTACGACACTGATTGGCTACTTGTGGAAAAAGAAAGTTTAGGAACAACTGACTGTAGAAGAGTGTTCTTAGGTTATACTTAAGTTACACATACATACATACATACATACATACATACATACATACATACATACATACATACATACATACTCACACACACACACACACACACACACACACACACATACATACATACATACATACATACATACATACATACATACATATACGTACATACATACATACATACATACGTACATATAATTACATGTCTATTCTACCAATTTTCTCATTTTTCAAAAGTCGATGAACTGCAAACTCAGTCTGTAGTCGAAAGATGTCAAACGGATCACGCCATTTTGTACAATGGCACACCCTTACCCGAGGCCTCCAATCCAGAGCAGGTTCTACAAAAATTATTGTTCGAATATTACGTTTTAGAAGCGTTCAATTGGCAACCATTTCAATAGGCACCTATTCCAAAGACGACCATTCGATATTCGATATTCAATATGTCGATTATTTATCTGATCATCGTTTCGTAGATCGTTTCAATTCAATGATATCAGATAAGAAAAATTGACTTATTATCACCATCAATTTTATACGTGACCTTGATATTTCAACATATGTATTATCAAGCGCTATGTATCGTTAACGTTAGTATCAGAAGTGATATCGCCAAACTTGCAATATTAATAACCCGTGTTTGATCCTGAATGAGTGGTCTAAACAATCGCAATCGAACAGGTGGCGCTGAGCCTATTTCACAAGTCACTGAATAACGAGAATCAGTTTATTTTAGTTTTCGTTTCAAGTTGCATTTGTCTATATATAGTTGTATAGACATCAGTTATGAAGTTAATTTTTCTGTGTTGTATTTGTGTAATGGTATCCCTGTGAACTGATATGTTCATGCGCGAAACTTACGCTATTTTATATCGGACTTTGTCAGCAATATGTGGCCATTCTCATACATTGTCTTCGACGAATAATACGTATCCACTAGTTTTGGAAACATATGGACTTTTTAATTGATTTTTTCCCACCACAAAACAACAATTTAAAAAAGTAACAAAAACAGCTAAAGGTTCTGATGAGGCCCATTGAATTAGTTCACTTAAAACTAATGTAGTCTGTGGTCCCTTTCTCCACTTATGACTCGAATTCAGATTCATCCACTATAGTCACATTTTTTCTCAAGGTATTACATGTGTACGCACATTAGTTCATATATGCTTTCACTTTGAGGTACACCTGAGAATAGAAAATCGAAAGTTAAAGCAAAGATTAATACTCTCGAATATAAAAGATTAACAGTAAACACGTAAGTGATATTACTTTTGTGGTGATTAGGGAATCATAGTGCAACGGGATTTAAGAGATAATCCCACCCTACTCTAGGCGGTCATTTAGCCCGGTAATTTAAAGCAAAAGACAACACGTAATTTATATGTTCGAACGTGTCTTGAGGTCCTTTACATTTTCTCAATTCCATTAGGCTGATAACCCGATGTTTGCTAACACTACTAGGAATAGACATATGGAATTCAATTATTAATCGAGGCCGAAAACCAATTCGTGTTGTTTTTTGTAAAATGTATGGTGACTGAAATAGAATCGTCATCCTTGTAAAACGAGTATTATCTGTATTCAGGAGACTCTTAAAGCTGTAACGAGAACATATTTTGAAAGTGCCTTGTTAGAGAGATGACTTTCTCATAATATTGTACACGGTGAACAATATTTAATCATCTATGATTAAACGTACTTGTTTGACTTTACACATGATATATGTAATCAAACAGGTCTTTTGAGTCCGCACCCTAAAATCATCGCACCAAGTGATCACGATTTTGATTGGTTACTCTACTGCGTATTTATAAAGCAATCTCTAATTGACATGCGAAATGTCAAATAACTAGCATTTAAATACATTTTCAATTAATATTTTGTTAGTTGCTTTGTCGAAAATGATAATACTACAATTAGGTACAGCTATAGTGAAGTGATCGTAGCTTCTACGCTAACTGTATACATAGGTGACACATGGTTGACTCAAGAATTTGACACAGTCAAGCTAAGGATGTAATACATCTATCTTAAAACTGGCATTAACGTAGAATATACCTCAGCATGCTCAGAAATAACCCGTTTAGGCATTTCTGTTGCTTTTAAATTTGTTCATGAAAACCTCACCGATCAACTCATCATTTGAAATCAAGGAAAAAATGAGGGGTCACCATAGAAACGTTTTCATAAAGGTAAATACGGTATCACAATTTAAGCCTTTACAATCCAATATGGTCGCCAATGTACTTTAAACAGTTAAATAAAAGTGCATGGCCTTGATACAATTGATTTAGTAATAATGCTCGTGTTAACATGTGTTCACGCGATTTCACTCTACGACAACGATTGATGTTCAGAGTTCTGCTTACTACGAGGAGTTTACAAAAATCTCTGATTCCTACGTTGTATAAAGCATGTCGATACACTTTTTCAAACAACCTTTATATTTCAAGTGCTGGCTTGTAAATCGAATCGTTCTCATTATTAAAGTTAATTCCACGGTTCAGTACGATTTAGAAAGTCACATGAAAACAAGTAAAAGATCCATTCATCCAACAAGCTAATGTTTGGACGAGCGAAACTACTGCTATTTGTAGATTTACGAGGTTCGTTTACAAGACGTGATTTTACGCTAAAAGAGGCCTAGAACAATGATGATGAGTTTCACGTCCTGTTGAATCGATGTAAGAGAAGGCGCGCATCACGCATAGCGTGAAAGGAGTTGTCCTAAAGGAGTAAACATTTTGATCTATCTTTTGCACGTCAATAGCTTTCAATCAAGGCAATTTGATTTAAGACGCACCGGTATTGCGAATCGAATTACAATCATGTCGTGCTGAATTCGACTTTGTAAAACGCATTACATTGTTATCGTTGTTTCGCTTAGTTTAGATGTTATTCCTGTGTGGTTGACGTATTTACGTCGATGATTTTGTTGTTGTTGTTGTTGTTGTTGTTGTTGTTTTTGTTATTCTTTTTGATACTGCGTATGGTGAAAGTTGTGAATTTAAAATTTGTGTTGCGCAAGCTTGGAAGTGCATGTTTGTACGTGACGCACTTCATATGTATTTGCAATGCCGTTCAACAGCAAGCTAATTGCAGACAAAAAAACTAGGATTTAAGGAGCAATCTGTTGATACAGATCTGCTGCTCCAAGAGACATGGGCACTTCCATTTTTACACCTACTAGAATGGTGTCATTATTAACTGTGGGTGTGGGATGGATATATCATTATCACTGAATTCAATATACTTGAAACATAACATAATGATACCAATTACCACCTACTAGGCAATGTATTAAGCATAGGTCATACAACCCTTGACGTGTATAAAAAGTATTCTATTGTATGACCACCGTACTTATAAAGACATATTAATAGCAATTCCATGATGATCTACACCAGCTATTATGAAGTTATAATTGTTAATTGCACACTGGGTATCCATTACTAACTATTAAGATAGAATTGTGAGCGGCTTGAGCTTCCAGGAGGAAGGTGCATTGTAATTTCGCATTGTACACACACACACACACACACACACACACACACACACACACACACACACACACACACACACACACATACATACACACACACACAAACAGACACACAGACACAGACACACAGACAGACACAGACAGACACAGAACAATGATGATGGGTTTCTATGTATTATATATATATATATATATATATATATATATATATACATATATATATATATATATATATATATATATATATATATATATATATATATATATATATATATATGTACATAAATACACGAGTCACTTTCCTTCTCTCAATTTTTACATTTTCTGGGTTTCATTTGTTTCTAGTTATTGTTTGTCATATATATACCCAGTGCCCCCCCCCCCACACACACACGCACACACACTCATCATTACCCTAGCATCATGTTGAGAATTTTGCAATTGCATCTTCCCATCACGCCTAGCATAATTCTATGTTAGTTTTTCTTCAATGGCGCATCGGCAAGAAAATAGGCGCAAATTTTTATCGGGTTAAGTAGCCGCAGTGGGATGACGTAAATATCATGTGATTAAAGATGCAACGAGGAGAATGGAGCAGTACGACGTAAATATGATTACCGTATCCAGTGATTATATATTGTATATATTTTAGGTTTGAATGCACAAACCGTTAGCCTTATGCAATGCGTGATGGAAAGGGGTGATAGACAATATCCTCACATGACTGAAGACTACCCCTATCATCATCACCACCACTCAATCGAGGCAATGCATAACTCACGGTTTGCACTATAATGAATACATTATATATGCTTTTCTTTCGTTACTTTGTTAAACATTGACGTTTTGGACAGGTGTGTTATAATATCAACACTTTGAAGAAAAAAAACTTTAACTTTCTCTACAAATAATGCATACCTAATCCAGAAGGCGTTTAGAAAGGAAAGATTAAAGATTGATAACTGCACAGATCATTAAATTCCCCATTGTGACACGCCAGAGAGAGAGAGAGAGAGAGAGAGAGAGAGAGAGAGAGAGAGAGA
Organism: Glandiceps talaboti; assembly: GCF_964340395.1. Classification (NCBI taxonomy): domain Eukaryota; kingdom Metazoa; phylum Hemichordata; class Enteropneusta; family Spengelidae; genus Glandiceps; species Glandiceps talaboti. The sequence goes on from NC_135553.1 coordinate 13,380,640, forward strand.
GAGAGAGAGAGAGAGAGAGAGAGAGAGAGAGAGAGAGAGAGAGAGAGAGAGAGAGAGAGAGAGAGAGAGAGAGAGAGAGAGAGAGAGAGAGAGAGAGAGAGAGAGAGAGAGAGAGAGAGAGAGAGAGAGAGAGAGAGAGAGAGAGAGAGTAGGTGTCTACTTCTGAGCCGGGATTTTGCAACACAAGTTTGATACATTCCATGCAGTTTACGCTTGTCTATACAAGATAGAATCATTACCAGTCCAACAAAAATCTATTTCGACAAAGGCGATACAAAACATGTGACAGTAACATGATTTTGCATTGTGCAAATTACTACATACTAATAAAGTAATTGATAATTTAACAATGATTGAACAATTGAACTTGTCAAACTTTAAACTGTATGAGGCGTTCCATAAATGTTATAACGTCCCCCTGGAGGATTTTTACTCAATAATTGTGAGACATGTACAGTCTCCAGTAACAAACAGATAGATAGATACAGATAACATTCCGTACTGCCTATATCGCCATGTACCGGTTTTGTATCAATCAAATCCCCATAGATGCGTTTGTGTGTGTCTTATATACGTCCACAGTATTATTCAGGAATAGGAACATTCTGTGTCGAATGTAACAAATTCATCAATTCGTGGGAGGAAAACACGGATACGTTATTTGGACAGATTTTGACCAAAATTAAAACATGTACCATTTCTGACTAGTGATTCTTATTTCATATTATTCTTACATACCTAGTAAATAGCATTCCTGGTTAATAAAAGACTATTTGAATTTAGTTTAGACTATTTATATTTAAACCAGATGTAAACTGAATATCTTCCGTAAGGGCAAAGTTTTGAGATTGTCGTTCCTACAGACAATTGTTGGAATACAACAGAACATATGTAATAAGTTATTTTTTTTCATTGATTGCTATTTGCTCATTGCTGTTAGTGATCTCCTGGCCAACCACAACATGTACTGTGACATTTGTTGAGAATGTAAAACAAAAAATAAGCGCATCGTCGTACCACTTTAGACAACATTTCCTGACGAGAAACTATTTCTTCCTTTTTAGTGGCCTACAAAAATATGCCAATAATTTATTAAAGCTAAAAGCTACATCAATAATATTTTCAGGACAAGTGCGCTTTGGTATCGCAAATGCATGTATCAAATTATATTGCATTTGAAGTGTGCATTCTTGAGATATAGCGTAATTACCGAAAACCATTAATTATGTAAATTTCTCGTTAATATTCTTTGGATTTTTACCGAAACCTAATCAGTTCTTGTCACTACCCTACAGAACACATGCAATAAATTTCGTTTGAATTGAGCCAGTCGTGTTTTAGAAAATGGTGATAAAGTCGCACCACTTTAGACGACATTTCCTGACGAGAAATTATTTTTTTTCTTTTTTGTGGCCAATCGAAAATATGCCAATAACTTATTAAAACTAAAAGCTACATTAACAATATTTTCAGGACAGGTGTGCTTTGGTATCGCAAATGTGTGTAAGTTATAATGAATTTGAAGCGTGCATTCTTGAGAAATAGCCTAATTACCGAAAATCATTATTTACGTAAATTGCTCATTAATATTCGTGGGATTTTTACCAAAACCTAATCAAGTCTTGCCATAACCCTACGGAATACGTCTTCAAAATGTCGTTTGAATTGAGCAAGCCGGTCTGGAGAAAACGATGAGACAGACAGACACACACACACACACACACACACACACATACATACATACAGACACACAGACGCACAGACACACAGACTTCCACCCATAAATATATATACGGAAGAAAAAATGAAGTACTTTCTCAAGTAATGTTGATTAGAACTAGCGAACGAAATGGATACCATG